>NW_028142168.1:0-7500 GCF_055691185.1 Crinia signifera | reverse complement strand
TATTTTCAAAGTGCTTTTTTCACCCTTTCTGTGCAATTCCCGGGACGGCCAGCGGGGGGCGCATGTCCCCGGACCCCGGGACGACGTCCCCCTGGCCCGGGCTACCTTCCCCGGGCAGCGCGGGGTGGTTTTGTGGAAGTTTTTATTTCAGGGGGGGAGACGCTTTGTCATGCCCAGGGACACTTCCATAGGCCCGGGCATGAATCCCGGGCTCGAGTGGGTGAGATACTTCCATGTATTTTCAAAGTGCTTTTTTCACCCTTTCTGTGCAATTCCCGGGACGGCCAGCGGGGGGCGCATGTCCCCGGACCCCGGGACGACGTCCCCCTGGCCCGGGCTACCTTCCCCGGGCAGCGCGGGGTGGTTTTGTGGAAGTTTTTTTTTCAGGGGGGAAGACGCTTTGTCATGCCCAGGGACACTTCCATAGGCCCGGGCATGAATCCCGGGCTCGAGTGGGTGAGATACTTCCATGTATTTTCAAAGTGCTTTTTTCACCCTTTCTGTGCAATTCCCGGGACGGCCAGCGGGGGGCGCATGTCCCCGGACCCCGGGACGACGTCCCCCTGGCCCGGGCTACCTTCCCCGGGCAGCGCGGGGTGGTTTTGTGGAAGTTTTTTTTTTCAGGGGGGAAGACGCTTTGTCATGCCCAGGGACACTTCCATAGGCCCGGGCATGAATCCCGGGGAAGAGTGGGTGAGATACTTCCATGTATTTTCAAAGTGCTTTTTTCACCCTTTCTGTGCAATTCTCGGGTCGGCCAGCGGGGGGCACATGTCCCCGGACCCCGGGACGACGTCCCCCTGGCCCGGGCTACCTTCCCCGGGCAGCGCGGGGTGGTTTTGTGGAAGTTTATTTTTCAGGGGGGAAGACGCTTCAGCTTGCCCGGGGACACTTCCACAGCCCTGGGCATGAATCCCGGGGAAGAGTGGGTGAACAATTTCAAACTGTTTTCAGTGTTTTTTTCACCGATTAGATGCATTTCTCCGGGTGTCCAGCACGGGGCGCAGTCCCCCGGACCCGGGGGTGACCTCACCCAGGCCCGGGCTACCTCCCCCGGGCAGCGTGGGGGTGAAAATCTGGAACTTGTTTTTCCCGGGGGGAAGACGCTCGGACGTGCCCAGGGACACTTCCACAGCCCTGGGCATGAATCCCGGGGAAGAGTGGGCGAGCTGTTTCAAACTATTTTCAAAGTATTTTTTCACAGTTTGGATGCATTTCCCCGGGCGACCAGCGGGGGGCGCAGTGCCCCGGACCCGGGGGTGACCTCCCCCGGGCCTGGGCTACCTTCCCCGGGCATCGTGGGGAGGAAATATGGAACTTTTTTTTTTCAGGGGGGAAGAAGCTTCAGCTTGCCCGGGGACACTTCCACAGCCCTGGGCATGAATCCCGGGGAAGAGTGGGTGAACGATTTCAAACTATTTTCAAAGTATTTTTATCACCTTTTGGACGCATTTCCCCGGGTGTCCTGCGGGTGGCGCAGTTCCCCGGACCCGGGGGTGACCTCCCCCGGGCCCGGGCTACCTTCCCTGGGTAGCGTGGGGTGGAAATATGGAACTTTTTTTTTCAGGGGGGAAGACGCTTCTTCATGCCCGGGGACACTTCCATAGGCCCGGGCATGAATCCCGGGGAAGAGTGGGTGAGGAATCAAAGTATATTCAAAGTGCTTTTTTCACCCTTTCTGTGCAATTCTCAGGTCGGCCAGCGGGGGGCACATGTCCCCGGACCCCTGGACGACGTCCCCCTGGCCCGGGCTACCTTCCCTGGCCAGCGCGGGGTGGTTTTGTGGAAGTTTTTATTTCAGGGGGGGAAGACGCTTTGTCATGCCCGGGGACACTTCCATAGGCCAGGGCATGAATCCCGGGATCGAGTGGGTGAGGAATTTCAAAGTATTTTCAAAGTATTTTTTTCACCTTTTGGACGCAATTCCCCGGTTGTCCTGCGGGGGACGCCGGTCCCCAGACCCGGGGATGACCTCCCCCGGGCCTGGGCTACCTTCCCTGGGTAGCGGGGGGTGGAAATATGGAAGTTTTTTTTTCAGGGGGGAGGACGCTCGAACGTGCCCAGGGACACTTCCACAGCCCTGGGCATGAATCCCGGGGAAGAGTGGGTGAACGATTTCAAGATATTTTCTAAGTGCTTTTTTCACCTTTTGGATGCAATTCCCCGGGTGTCCTGCGGGTGGCGCAGTGCCCCGGACCCGGGGGTGACCTCCCCCGGGCCTGGGCTACCTTCCCTGGGTAGCGGGGGGTGGAAATATGGAAGTTTTTTTTTCAGGGGGGAGGACGCTCGAACGTGCCCAGGGACACTTCCACAGCCCTGGGCATGAATCCCGGGGAAGAGTGGGTGAACGATTTCAAGATATTTTCTAAGTGCTTTTTTCACCTTTTGGATGCAATTCCCCGGGTGTCCTGCGGGTGGCGCAGTGCCCCGGACCCGGGGGTGACCTCCCCCGGGCCTGGGCTACCTTCCCTGGGTAGCGTGGGGTGGAAATATGGAAGTTTTTTTTTCCCGGGGGGGCAGAAGCTTCAGCCTGCCCAGGGACACTTCCACAGCCCTGGGCATGAATCCCGGGGAAGAGTGGGTGAACGATTTCAAGATATTTTCTAAGTGCTTTTTTCACCTTTTGGATGCAATTCTCCGGGTGTCCTGCGGGGGGCGCAGTGCCCCGGACCCGGGGGTGACCTCCCCCGGGCCCGGGCTACCTTCCCTGGGTAGCGGGGGGTGGAAATATGGAAGTTTTTTTTTTCAGGGGGGCATAAGCTTCATCTTGCCCGGGGACACTTCCACAGCCCTGGGCATGAATCCCGGGGAAGAGTGGGTGAACAGTTTCAAACTGTTTTCAGTGTTTTTTTTCACCTTTTGGATGCATTTCTCCGGGTGTCCAGCACGGGGCGCAGTCCCCCGGACCCGGGGGTGACCTCAACCAGGCCCGGGCTACCTCCCCCGGGCAGCGTGGGGTGAAAATCTGGAACTTGTTTTTCCCGGGGGGGGAAGACGCTCGGACGTGCCCAGGGACACTTCCACAGCCCTGGGCATGAATCCCGGGGAAGAGTGGGCGAACGATTTCAAACTATTTTCAAAGTATTTTTTTCACCTTTTGGACGCAATTCCCCGGTTGTCCTGCGGGGGACGCAGTGCCCCGGACCCGGGGGTGACCTCCCCCGGGCCTGGGCTACCTCCCCCGGGCAGCGTGGGGTGGAAATATGGAAGTTTTTTTTTTCAGGGGGAAAAGACGCTTCTTCATGCCCGGGGACACTTCCATAGGCCCGGGCATGAATCCCGGGGAAGAGTGGGTGAGGAATCAAAGTATTTTCAAAGTGCTTTTTTCACCCTTTCTGTGCAATTCTCGGGTCGGCCAGCGGGGGGCACATGTCCCCGGACCCCGGGACGACGTCCCCCTGGCCCGGGCTACCTTCCCTGGGTAGCGTGGGGTGGAAATATGGAAGTTTTTTTTTTCAGGGGGAAAAGACGCTTCTTCATGCCCGGGGACACTTCCACAGCCCTGGGCATGAATCCTGGGGAAGAGTGGGTGAGAGGAATCAAAGTATTTTCAAAGTGCATTTTTACGGCTTGACTCCATTTCTCAATTCAAAGTGCTTTTTTTCTCACGGCTTGACTCCATTTCTCCGGGTGGCCAGCGGTGCCCCGGACCCAGGGGTGACCTCCCCCAGGCCCGGGCTACCTTCCCTGGGTAGCGTGGGGTGGAAATATGGAAGTTTTTTTTTTCAGGGGGGCAGAAGCTTCGGCTTGCCCGGGGACACTTCCACAGCCCTGGGCATGAATCCCGGGCTTGAGTGGGTGAGGAATTTTGAAGTATTTTCTAAGTGCTTTTTTCACCTTTTGGATGCAATTCTCCGGGTGTCCTGCGGGGGGCGCAGTGCCCCGGACCCGGGGGTGACCTTCCCCGGGCCTGGGCTACCTTCCCTGGGTAGCGGGGGGTGGAAATATGGAAGTTTTTTTTTTCCGGGGGGCAGAAGCTTCAGCCTGCCCAGGGACACTTCCACAGCCCTGGGCATGAATCCCGGGGAAGAGTGGGTGAACGGTTTCAAGATATTTTCTAAGTGCTTTTTTCACCCTTTCTGTGCAATTCTCGGGTCGGCCAGCGGGGGGCACATGTCCCCGGACCCGGGAGTGGCCTCCCCCGGGCCCGGGCTACCTTCCCCGGGCATCGTGGGGTGGAAATATGGAAGTTTTTTTTTTCCGGGGGGAAGACGCTCGGACGTGCCCAGGGACACTTCCACAGCCCTGGGCATGATTCCCGGGGAAGAGTGGGTGAACCATTTCAAACTGTTTTCAGTGTTTTTTTCACCTTTTGGATGCATTTCTCCGGGTGTCCAGCACGGGGCGCAGTCCCCCGGACCCGGGGGTGACCTCCCCCAGGCCCGGGCTACCTCCCCCGGGCAGCGTGGGGTGAAAATCTGGAACTTGTTTTTCCCGGGGGGGGAAGACGCTCGGACGTGCCCAGGGACACTTCCACAGCCCTGGGCATGAATCCCGGGCTCGAGTGGGTGAGGAATTTCAAAGTATTGTCAAAGTATTTTTTGCACCTTTTGGACGCAATTCCCCGGGCGACCAGCGGGGGGCGCAGTTCCCCGGACCCGGGGATGGACTCCCCCGGGCCCGGGCTACCTTCCCCGGGCATCGTGGGGTGGAAATATGGAACTTTTTTTTTTCCGGGGGGAAGACGCTCGGACGTGCCCAGGGACACTTCCACAGCCCTGGGCATGAATCCCGGGGAAGAGTGGGTGAACCATTTCAAACTGTTTTCAGTGTTTTTTTCTCCTTTTGGATGCATTTCTCCGGGTGTCCAGCACGGGGCGCAGTCCCCCGGACCCGGGGGTGACCTCCCCCAGGCCCGGGCTACCTCCCCCGGGCAGCGTGGGGTGAAAATCTGGAACTTGTTTTTCCCGGGGGGGGAAGACGCTCGGACGTGCCCAGGGACACTTCCACAGCCCTGGGCATGAATCCCGGGCTCGAGTGGGTAAGGAATTTCAAAGTATTTTCAAAGTATTTTTTTCACCTTTTGGACGCAATTCCCCGGGCGACCAGCGGGGGGCGCAGTTCCCCGGACCCGGGGGTGGCCTCCCCCGGGCCTGGGCTACCTTCCCCGGGCATCGTGGGGTGGAAATATGGAAGTTTTTTTTCCCGGGGGGAAGACGCTCGGACGTGCCCAGGGACACTTCCACAGCCCCGGGCATGAATCCCGGGGAAGAGTGGGAGAACGATTGAAACTATTTTCAAAGTGTTTTTTTCACCTTTTGCATGCATTTCCCCGGTTGTCCTGCGGGGGGCGCATTGCCCCGGACCCGTGGGTGACCTCCCGCGGGCCCGGGCTACCTTCCCCAGGCATCGTGGGGTGGAAATATGGAACTTTTTTTTTCAGGGGGGGAAGACGCTCGGACGTGCCCAGGGACACTTCCACAGACCCGGGCATGAATCCCGGGGAAGAGTGGGCGAACGATTTCAAACTATTTTCAAAGTATTTTTTGCACCTTTTGGACGCAATTCCCCGGTCGACCAGCGGGGGGCGCAGTTCCCCGGACCCGGGGATGGACTCCCCCGGGCCCGGGCTACCTTCCCCGGGCATCGTGGGGTGGAAATATGGAACTTTTTTTTTTCCGGGGGGAAGACGCTCGGACGTGCCCAGGGACACTTCCACAGCCCTGGGCATGAATCCCGGGGAAGAGTGGGTGAACCATTTCAAACTGTTTTCAGTGTTTTTTTCTCCTTTTGGATGCATTTCTCCGGGTGTCCAGCACGGGGCGCAGTCCCCCGGACCCGGGGGTGACCTCCCCCAGGCCCGGGCTACCTCCCCCGGGCAGCGTGGGGTGAAAATCTGGAACTTGTTTTTCCCGGGGGGGGAAGACGCTCGGACGTGCCCAGGGACACTTCCACAGCCCTGGGCATGAATCCCGGGCTCGAGTGGGTAAGGAATTTCAAAGTATTTTCAAAGTATTTTTTTCACCTTTTGGACGCAATTCCCCGGGCGACCAGCGGGGGGCGCAGTTCCCCGGACCCGGGGGTGGCCTCCCCCGGGCCTGGGCTACCTTCCCCGGGCATCGTGGGGTGGAAATATGGAAGTTTTTTTTCCCGGGGGGAAGACGCTCGGACGTGCCCAGGGACACTTCCACAGCCCCGGGCATGAATCCCGGGGAAGAGTGGGAGAACGATTGAAACTATTTTCAAAGTGTTTTTTTCACCTTTTGCATGCATTTCCCCGGTTGTCCTGCGGGGGGCGCATTGCCCCGGACCCGTGGGTGACCTCCCGCGGGCCCGGGCTACCTTCCCCAGGCATCGTGGGGTGGAAATATGGAACTTTTTTTTTCAGGGGGGGAAGACGCTCGGACGTGCCCAGGGACACTTCCACAGACCCGGGCATGAATCCCGGGGAAGAGTGGGCGAACGATTTCAAACTATTTTCAAAGTATTTTTTGCACCTTTTGGACGCAATTCCCCGGGCGACCAGCGGGGGGCGCAGTTCCCCGGACCCGGGGATGGACTCCCCCGGGCCCGGGCTACCTTCCCCGGGCATCGTGGGGTGGAAATATGGAACTTTTTTTTTTCCGGGGGGAAGACGCTCGGACGTGCCCAGGGACACTTCCACAGCCCTGGGCATGAATCCCGGGGAAGAGTGGGTGAACCATTTCAAACTGTTTTCAGTGTTTTTTTCTCCTTTTGGATGCATTTCTCCGGGTGTCCAGCACGGGGCGCAGTCCCCCGGACCCGGGGGTGACCTCCCCCAGGCCCGGGCTACCTCCCCCGGGCAGCGTGGGGTGAAAATCTGGAACTTGTTTTTCCCGGGGGGGGAAGACGCTCGGACGTGCCCAGGGACACTTCCACAGCCCTGGGCATGAATCCCGGGCTCGAGTGGGTAAGGAATTTCAAAGTATTTTCAAAGTATTTTTTTCACCTTTTGGACGCAATTCCCCGGGCGACCAGCGGGGGGCGCAGTTCCCCGGACCCGGGGGTGGCCTCCCCCGGGCCTGGGCTACCTTCCCCGGGCATCGTGGGGTGGAAATATGGAAGTTTTTTTTCCCGGGGGGAAGACGCTCGGACGTGCCCAGGGACACTTCCACAGCCCCGGGCATGAATCCCGGGGAAGAGTGGGAGAACGATTGAAACTATTTTCAAAGTGTTTTTTTCACCTTTTGCATGCATTTCCCCGGTTGTCCTGCGGGGGGCGCATTGCCCCGGACCCGTGGGTGACCTCCCGCGGGCCCGGGCTACCTTCCCCAGGCATCGTGGGGTGGAAATATGGAACTTTTTTTTTCAGGGGGGGAAGACGCTCGGACGTGCCCAGGGACACTTCCACAGACCCGGGCATGAATCCCGGGGAAGAGTGGGCGAACGATTTCAAACTATTTTCAAAGTATTTTTTGCACCTTTTGGACGCAATTCCCCGGGCGACCAGCGGGGGGCGCAGTTCCCCGGACCCGGGGATGGACTCCCCCGGGCCCGGGCTACCTTCCCCGGGCATCGTGGGGTGGAAATATGGAACTT
>NW_028142167.1:0-150120 GCF_055691185.1 Crinia signifera | reverse complement strand
TGGCTTCTAGGCAAAAGGGGCGTTGCCAAAAGTATCTCAACCCTCAGCCATGTCATGGTCTATACTCTGAATGGTGTTCTGGGCTTCTGGACCCAAAGGGGCGGGGCCTAACGAATTAAAACCCCCAATGCTATTTCAATGGGTTTAGGGGCTTCTAGGCAAAAGGGGCGTGGCCAAAAGTATCTCAACCCTCAGCCTTGCCATGGTCTATACTTTGAATGGTATTCTGGGTTTCTGGACCCAAAAGGGCGGGGCCTAACGAATTTAAACCCCCAATGCTATTTCAATGGGTTTAGGGGCTTCTAGGCAAAAGGGGCGTGGCCAAAAATATCTCAACCCTCAGCCATGTCATGGTCTATACTCTGAATGGTATTCTGGGCTTCTGGACCCAAAGGGGCGGGGCCTAACGAATTTAAACCCCCAATGTTATTTCAATGTGTTTAGGGGCTTGTAGGCAAAAGGGGCGTGGCCAAAAGTTTCTCAACCCTCAGCCATGTCATGGTCTATACTCTGAATGGTATTCTGGGTTTCTGGACCCAAAGGGGCGGGGCCTAACGAATTTAAACCCCCAATGCTATTTCAATGGGTTTAGGGGCTTCTAGGCAAAAGGGGCGTGGCCAAAAGTATCTCAACCCTCAGCCATGTCAGGGTCTATACTCTGAATGGTATTCTGGGCTTCTGGACCAAAAGGGGCGGGGCCTAACGAATTTAAACCCCCAATGCTATTTCAATGGGTTTAGGGGCTTCTAGGCAAAAGGGGCGTGGCCAAAAGTTTCTCAACCCTCAGCCATGTCATGGTCTATACTCTGAATGGTATTCTGGGTTTCTGGACCCAAAGGGGCGGGGCCTAACGAATTTAAACCACCAATGCTATTTCAATGGGTTTAGGGGCTGCTAGGCAAAAGGGGCGTGGCCAAACGTATCTCAACCCTCAGCCATGTCATGGTCTATACTCTGAATGGTATTCTGGGCTTCTGGACCCAAAGGGGCGGAGCCTATCGAATTTAAACCCCCAATGCTATTTCAATGGGTTTAGGGGCTTCTAGGCAAAAGGGGCGTGGCCAAAAGTATCTCAATCCTCAGCCATGTCATGGTCTATACTCTGAATGGTATTCTGGGTTTCTGGACCCAAAGGGGCGGGGCCTAACGAATTTAAACCCCCAATGCTATTTCAATGGGTTTAGGGGCTTCTAGGCAAAAGGGGCGTGGCCAAAAGTATCTCAACCCTCAGCCATGTCAGGGTCTATACTCTGAATGGTATTCTGGGCTTCTGGACCCAAAGGGGCGGGGCCTAACGAATTTAAACCCCCAATGCTATTTCAATGGGTTTAGGGGCTTCTAGGCAAAAGGGGCGTGGCCAAAAGTATCTCAACCATCAGCCATGTCATGGTCTATACTCTGAATGGTATTCTGGGCTTCTGGACCCAAAGGGGCGGGGCCTAACGAATTTAAACCCCCAATGTTATTTTTAATGGGTTTAGGGGCTTCTAGGCAAAAGGGGCGTGGCCAAAAGTATCTCAACCATCAGCCATGTCATGGTCTATACTCTGAATGGTATTCTGGGCTTCTGGACCCAAAGGGGCGGGGCCTAACGAATTTAAACCCCCAATGTTATTTCAATGTGTTTAGGGGCTTCTAGGCAAAAGGGGCGTGGCCAAAAGTTTCTCAACCCTCAGCCATGTCATGGTCTATACTCTGAATGGTATTCTGGGTTTCTGGACCCAAAGGGGCGGGGCCTAACGAATTTAAACCCCCAATGCTATTTCAATGGGTTTAGGGGCTTCTAGACAAAAGGGGCGTGGCCAAACGTATCTCTACCCTCAGCCATGTCATGGTCTATACTCTGAATGGTATTCTGGGCTTCTGGACCAAAAGGGACGGGGCCTAACGAATTTAAACCCCCAATGCTATTTCAATGGGTTTAGGGGCTTCTAGGCAAAAGGGGCGTGGCCAAAAGTATCTCAACCCTCAGCCATGTCATGTTCTATACTCTGAATGGTATTCTGGGCTTCAGGACCCAAAGGGGCGGGGCCTAACGAATTTAAACCCCCAATGTTATTTTAATGGGTTTAGGGCTTCTAGGCAAAAGGGGCGTGGCCAAAAGTATCTCAACCCTCAGCCATGTCATGGTCTATACTCTGAATGGTGTTCTGGGCTTCTGGACCCAAAGGGGCGGGGCCTAACAAATTTAAACCCCCAATGCTATTTCAATGGGTTTAGGGGCTTCTAGGCAAAAGGGGCGTAGCCAAAAGTATCTCAACCCTCAGCCATGTCTTGGTCTATACTCTCAATGGTATTCTGGGCTTCTGGATCCAAAGGGGCGGGGCCTAACGAATTTAAACCCCGAATGCTATTTCAATGGGTTTAGAGGCTTCTAGGCAAAAGGGGCGTGGCCAAAAGTATCTCAACCCTCAGCCATTTCATGGTCTATACTCTGAATGGTATTCTGGGCTTCTGGACCAAAAGGGGCGGGGCCTAACGAATTTAAACCCCCAATGCTATTTCAATGGGTTTAGGGGCTTCTAGGCAAAAGGGGCGTGGCCAAAAGTATCTCAACCATCAGCCATGTCATGGTCTATACTCTGAATGGTATTCTGGGCTTCTGGACCCAAAGGGGCGGGGCCTAACGAATTTAAACCCCCAATGCTATTTCAATGGGTTTAGGGGCTTCTAAGGAAAAGGGGCGTGGCCAAAAGTATATCAACCCTCAGCCATGTCATGTTCTATACTCTGAATGGTATTCTGGGCTTCTGGACCCAAAGGGGCGGTGCCTAACGAATTTAAACCCCCTATGCTATTTCAATGGGTTTAGGGGCTTCTAGGCAAAAGGGGCGTTGCCAAAAGTATCTCAACCCTCAGCCATGTCATGGTCTATACTCTGAATGGTGTTCTGGGCTTCTGGACCCAAAGGGGCGGGGCCTAACGAATTAAAACCCCCAATGCTATTTCAATGGGTTTAGGGGCTTCTAGGCAAAAGGGGCGTGGCCAAAAGTATCTCAACCCTCAGCCTTGCCATGGTCTATACTTTGAATGGTATTCTGGGTTTCTGGACCCAAAAGGGCGGGGCCTAACGAATTTAAACCCCCAATGCTATTTCAATGGGTTTAGGGGCTTCTAGGCAAAAGGGGCGTGGCCAAAAATATCTCAACCCTCAGCCATGTCATGGTCTATACTCTGAATGGTATTCTGGGCTTCTGGACCCAAAGGGGCGGGGCCTAACGAATTTAAACCCCCAATGTTATTTCAATGTGTTTAGGGGCTTGTAGGCAAAAGGGGCGTGGCCAAAAGTTTCTCAACCCTCAGCCATGTCATGGTCTATACTCTGAATGGTATTCTGGGTTTCTGGACCCAAAGGGGCGGGGCCTAACGAATTTAAACCCCCAATGCTATTTCAATGGGTTTAGGGGCTTCTAGGCAAAAGGGGCGTGGCCAAAAGTATCTCAACCCTCAGCCATGTCAGGGTCTATACTCTGAATGGTATTCTGGGCTTCTGGACCAAAAGGGGCGGGGCCTAACGAATTTAAACCCCCAATGCTATTTCAATGGGTTTAGGGGCTTCTAGGCAAAAGGGGCGTGGCCAAAAGTTTCTCAACCCTCAGCCATGTCATGGTCTATACTCTGAATGGTATTCTGGGTTTCTGGACCCAAAGGGGCGGGGCCTAACGAATTTAAACCCCCAATGCTATTTCAATGGGTTTAGGGGCTGCTAGGCAAAAGGGGCGTGGCCAAACGTATCTCAACCCTCAGCCATGTCATGGTCTATACTCTGAATGGTATTCTGGGCTTCTGGACCCAAAGGGGCGGAGCCTATCGAATTTAAACCCCCAATGCTATTTCAATGGGTTTAGGGGCTTCTAGGCAAAAGGGGCGTGGCCAAAAGTATCTCAATCCTCAGCCATGTCATGGTCTATACTCTGAATGGTATTCTGGGCTTCTGGACCCAAAGGGGCGGAGCCTATCGAATTTAAACCCCCAATGCTATTTCAATGGGTTTAGGGGCTTCTAGGCAAAAGGGGCGTGGCCAAAAGTATCTCAATCCTCAGCCATGTCATGGTCTATACTCTGAATGGTATTCTGGGCTTCTGGACCCAAAGGGGCGGGGCCTAACGAATGTAAACCCCCAATGTTATTTCAATGTGTTTAGGGGCTTCTAGGCAAAAGGGGCGTGGCCAAAAGTATCTCAACCCTCAGCCATGTCATGGTCTATACTCTGAATGGTATTCTTGGTTTCTGGACCCAAAGGGGCGGGGCCTAACGAATTTAAACCCCCAATGCTATTTCAATGGGTTTAGGGGCTTCTAGGCAAAAGGGGCGTGGTCAAAAGTATCTCAACCATCAGCCATGTCATGGTCTATACTCTGAATGGTATTCTGGGCTTCTGGACCCAAAGGGGCGGGGCCTAACGAATTTAAACCCCCAATGCTATTTCAATGGGTTTAGGGGCTTCTAGGCAAAAGGGGCGTGGCCAAATGTATCTCAACCCTCAGCCATGTCATGGTCTATACTCTGAATGGTATTCTGGGCTTCTGGACCGAAAGGGGCGGGGCCTAACGAATTTAAACCCCCAATGCTATTTCAATGGGTTTAGGGGCTTCTAGGCAAAAGGGGCGTGGCCAAAAGCATCTCAACCATCAGCCATGTCATGGTCTATACTCTGAATGGTATTCTGGGCTTCTGGACCAAAAGGGGAGGGGCCTAACGAATTTAAACCCCCAATGCTATTTCAATGGGTTTAGGGGCTTCTAGGCAAAAGGGGCGTGGCAAAAAGTATCTCAACCCTCAGCCATGTCATGGTCTATACTCTGAATGGTATTCTGGGCTTCTGGACCAAAAGGGCGGGGCCTAACGAATTTAAACCCCCAATGCTATTTCAATGGGTTTAGGGGCTTCTAGGCAAAAGGGGCGTGGCCAAAAGTATCTCTACCCTCAGCCATGTCATGGTCTATACTCTGAATGGTAATCTGGGCTTCTGGACCCAAAGGGGCGGGGCCTAACGAATTTAAACCCCCAATGCTATTTCAATGGGTTTAGGGGCTTCTAGGCAAAAGGGGCGTGGCCAAACGTATCTCAACCCTCAGCCATGTCATGGTCTATACTCTGAATGGTATTATGGGCTTTTGGACCAAAAGGGGCGGGGGCCTAACGAATTTAAACCCCCAATGCTATTTCAATGGGTTTAGGGGCTTCTAGGCAAAGGGGGCGTGGCCAAAAGTATCTCAACCCTCAGCCATGTCATGGTCTATACTCTGAATGGTGTTCTGGGCTTCTGGACCCAAAAAGGCGGGTCCTAACGAATTTAAACCCCCAATGCTATTTCAATGGGTTTAGGGGCTTCTAGGCAAAAGGGGCGTGGCCAAAAGTATCTCAACCCTCAGCCTTGTCATGGTCTATACTTTGAATGGTATTCTGGGTTTCTGGACCCAAAGGGGCGGGGCCTAACGAATTTAAACCCCCAATGCTATTTCAATGGGTTTAGGGGCTTCTAGGCAAAAGGGGCGTGGCCAAAAGTATCTCAACCCTCAGCCATGTCATGGTCTATACTCTGAATGGTATTCTGGGTTTCTGGACCCAAAGGGGCGGGCCTAACGAATTTAAACCCCCAATGCTATTTCAATAGGTTTAGGGGCTTCTAGGCAAAAGGGGCGTGGCCAAACGTATCTCAACCCTCAGCCATGTCATGGTCTATACTCTGAATGGTATTCTGGGCTTCTGGACCAAAAGGGACGGGGCCTAACGAATTTAAACCCCCAATGCTATTTCAATGGGTTTAGGGGCTTCTAGGCAAAAGGGGCGTGGCCAAAAGTATCTCAACCCTCAGCCATGTCATGTTCTATACTCTGAATGGTATTCTGGGCTTCAGGACCCAAAGGGGCGGGGCCTAACGAATTTAAACCCCCAATGTTATTTTTAATGGGTTTAGGGGCTTCTAGGCAAAAGGGGCGTGGCCAAAAGTATCTCAACCCTCAGCCTTGCCATGGTCTATACTTTGAATGGTATTCTGGGTTTCTGGACCCAAAAGGGCGGGGCCTAACGAATTTAAACCCCCAATGCTATTTCAATGGGTTTAGGGGCTTCTAGGCAAAAGGGGCGTGGCCAAAAGCATCTCAACCATCAGCCATGTCATAATCTATACTCTGAATGGTATTCTGGGCTTCTGGACCAAAAGGGGAGGGGCCTAACGAATTTAAACCCCCAATGCTATTTCAATGGGTTTAGGGGCTTCTAGGCAAAAGGGGCGTGGCAAAAAGTATCTCAACCCTCAGCCATGTCATGGTCTATACTCTGAATGGTATTCTGGGCTTCTGGACCAAAAGGGGCGGGGCCTAACGAATTTAAACCCCCAATGCTATTTCAATGGGTTTAGGGGCTTCTAGGCAAAAGGGGCGTGGCCAAAAGTATCTCTACCCTCAGCCATGTCATGGTCTATACTCTGAATGGTAATCTGGGCTTCTGGACCCAAAGGGGCGGGGCCTAACGAATTTAAACCCCCAATGCTATTTCAATGGGTTTAGGGCTTCTAGGCAAAAGGGGCGTGGCCAAACGTATCTCAACCCTCAGCCATGTCATGGTCTATACTCTGAATGGTATTATGGGCTTTTGGACCAAAAGGGGCGGGGCCTAACGAATTTAAACCCCCAATGCTATTTCAATGGGTTTAGGGGCTTCTAGGCAAAAGGGGCGTGGCCAAAAGTATCTCAACCCTCAGCCTTGTCATGGTCTATACTTTGAATGGTATTCTGGGTTTCTGGACCCAAAAGGGCGGGGCCTAACGAATTTAAACCCCCAATGCTATTTCAATGGGTTTAGGGGCTTCTAGGCAAAAGGGGCGTGGCCAAAAATATCTCAACCCTCAGCCATGTCATGGTCTATACTCTGAATGGTATTCTGGGTTTCTGGACCAAAAGGGGCGGGGCCTAACGAATTTAAACCCCCAATGCTATTTCAATAGGTTTAGGGGCTTCTAGGCAAAAGGGGCGTGGCCAAACGTATCTCAACCCTCAGCCATGTCATGGTCTATACTCTGAATGGTATTCTGGGCTTCTGGAACAAAAGGGACGGGGCCTAACGAATTTAAACCCCCAATGCTATTTCAATGGGTTTAGGGGCTTCTAGGCAAAAGGGGCGTGGCCAAAGTATCTCAACCCTCAGCCATGTCATGTTCTATACTCTGAATGGTATTCTGGGCTTCAGGACCCAAAGGGGCGGGGCCTAACGAATTTAAACCCCCAATGTTATTTTTAATGGGTTTAGGGGCTTCTAGGCAAAAGGGGCGTGGCCAAAAGTATCTCAATCCTCAGCCATGTCATGGTCTATACTCTGAATGGTATTCTGGGCTTCTGGACCCAAAGGGGCGGGGCCTAACGAATGTAAACCCCCAATGTTATTTCAATGTGTTTAGGGGCTTCTAGGCAAAAGGGGCGTGGCCAAAAGTATCTCAACCCTCAGCCATGTCATGGTCTATACTCTGAATGGTATTCTTGGTTTCTGGACCCAAAGGGGCGGGGCCTAACGAATTTAAACCCCCAATGCTATTTCAATGGGTTTAGGGGCTTCTAGGCAAAAGGGGCGTGGCCAAAAGTATCTCAACCCTCAGCCATGTCATGGTCTATACTCTGAATGGTATTCTGGGCTTCTGGACCCAAAGGGTCGGGGCCTAACGAATTTAAACCCCCAATGCTATTTCAATGGGTTTAGGGGCTTCTAGGCAAAAGGGGCGTGGCCAAACGTATCTCAACCCTCAGCCATGTCATGGTCTATACTCTGAATGGTATTCTGGGCTTCTGGACCGAAAGGGGCGGGGCCTAACGAATTTAAACCCCCAATGCTATTTCAATGGGTTTAGGGGCTTCTAGGCAAAAGGGGCGTGGCCAAAAGCATCTCAACCATCAGCCATGTCATGGTCTATACTCTGAATGGTATTCTGGGCTTCTGGACCAAAAGGGGAGGGGCCTAACGAATTTAAACCCCCAATGCTATTTCAATGGGTTTAGGGGCTTCTAGGCAAAAGGGGCGTGGCAAAAAGTATCTCAACCCTCAGCCATGTCATGGTCTATACTCTGAATGGTATTCTGGGCTTCTGGACCAAAAGGGGCGGGGCCTAACGAATTTAAACCCCCAATGCTATTTCAATGGGTTTAGGGGCTTCTAGGCAAAAGGGGCGTGGCCAAAAGTATCTCTACCCTCAGCCATGTCATGGTCTATACTCTGAATGGTAATCTGGGCTTCTGGACCCAAAGGGGCGGGGCCTAACGAATTTAAACCCCCAATGCTATTTCAATGGGTTTAGGGGCTTCTAGGCAAAAGGGGCGTGGCCAAACGTATCTCAACCCTCAGCCATGTCATGGTCTATACTCTGAATGGTATTATGGGCTTTTGGACCAAAAGGGGCGGGGCCTAACGAATTTAAACCCCCAATGCTATTTCAATGGGTTTAGGGGCTTCTAGGCAAAAGGGGCGTGGCCAAAAGTATCTCAACCCTCAGCCTTGTCATGGTCTATACTTTGAATGGTATTCTGGGTTTCTGGACCCAAAAGGGCGGGGCCTAACGAATTTAAACCCCCAATGCTATTTCAATGGGTTTAGGGGCTTCTAGGCAAAAGGGGCGTGGCCAAAAATATCTCAACCCTCAGCCATGTCATGGTCTATACTCTGAATGGTATTCTGGGTTTCTGGACCAAAAGGGGCGGGGCCTAACGAATTTAAACCCCCAATGCTATTTCAATAGGTTTAGGGGCTTCTAGGCAAAAGGGGCGTGGCCAAACGTATCTCAACCCTCAGCCATGTCATGGTCTATACTCTGAATGGTATTCTGGGCTTCTGGAACAAAAGGGACGGGGCCTAACGAATTTAAACCCCCAATGCTATTTCAATGGGTTTAGGGGCTTCTAGGCAAAAGGGGCGTGGCCAAAAGTATCTCAACCCTCAGCCATGTCATGTTCTATACTCTGAATGGTATTCTGGGCTTCAGGACCCAAAGGGGCGGGGCCTAACGAATTTAAACCCCCAATGTTATTTTTAATGGGTTTAGGGGCTTCTAGGCAAAAGGGGCGTGGCCAAAAGTATCTCAACCCTCAGCCATGTCAGGGTCTATACTCTGAATGGTATTCTGGGCTTCTGGACCCAAAGGGGCGGGGCCTAACGAATTTAAACCCCCAATGCTATTTCAATGGGTTTAGGGGCTTCTAGGCAAAAGGGGCGTGGCCAAAAGTATCTCAACCCTCAGCCATGTCATGGTCTATACTCTGAATGGTATTCTGGGCTTCTGGACCCAAAGGGGCGGGGCCTAACGAATTTAAACCCCCAATGTTATTTCAATGTGTTTAGGGGCTTCTAGGCAAAAGGGGCGTGGCCAAAAGTTTCTCAACCCTCAGCCATGTCATGGTCTATACTCTGAATGGTATTCTGGGTTTCTGGACCCAAAGGGGCGGGGCCTAACGAATTTAAACCCCCAATGCTATTTCAATGGGTTTAGGGGCTTCTAGACAAAAGGGGCGTGGCCAACGTATCTCTACCCTCAGCCATGTCATGGTCTATACTCTGAATGGTATTCTGGGCTTCTGGACCCAAAGGGGCGGGGCCTAACGAATTTAAACCCCCAATGCTATTTCAATGGGTTTAGGGGCTTGTAGGCAAAAGGGGCGTGGCCAAAAGTTTCTCAACCCTCAGCCATGTCATGGTCTATACTCTGAATGGTATTCTGGGTTTCTGGACCCAAAGGGGCGGGGCCTAACGAATTTAAACCCCCAATGCTATTTCAATGGGTTTAGGGGCTTCTAGGCAAAAGGGGCGTGGCCAAAAGTATCTCAACCCTCAGCCATTTCATGGTCTATACTCTGAATGGTATTCTGGGCTTCTGGACCAAAAAGGGCGGGGCCTAACGAATTTAAACCCCCAATGCTATTTCAATAAGTTTAGGGGCTTCTAGGCAAAAGGGGCGTGGCCAAAAGTATCTCAACCATCAGCCATGTCATGGTCTATACTCTGAATGGTATTCTGGGTTTCTGGACCCAAAGGGGCGGGGCCTAACGAATTTAAACCCCCAATGCTATTTCAATGGGTTTAGGGGCTTCTAGGCAAAAGGGGCGTGGCCAAAAGTATCTCAACCCTCAGCCATGTCAGGGTCTATACTCTGAATGGTATTCTGGGCTTCTGGACCCAAAGGGGCGGGGCCTAACGAATTTAAACCCCCAATGCTATTTCAATGGGTTTAGGGGCTTCTAGGCAAAAGGGGCGTGGCCAAAAGTATCTCAACCCTCAGCCATGTCATGGTCTATACTCTGAATGGTATTCTGGGCTTCTGGACCCAAAGGGGCGGGGCCTAACGAATTTAAACCCCCAATGTTATTTCAATGTGTTTAGGGGCTTCTAGGCAAAAGGGGCGTGGCCAAAAGTTTCTCAACCCTCAGCCATGTCATGGTCTATACTCTGAATGGTATTCTGGGTTTCTGGACCCAAAGGGGCGGGGCCTAACGAATTTAAACCCCCAATGCTATTTCAATGGGTTTAGGGGCTTCTAGACAAAAGGGGCGTGGCCAAACGTATCTCTACCCTCAGCCATGTCATGGTCTATACTCTGAATGGTATTCTGGGCTTCTGGACCCAAAGGGGCGGGGCCTAACGAATTTAAACCCCCAATGCTATTTCAATGGTTTTAGGGGCTTGTAGGCAAAAGGGGCGTGGCCAAAAGTTTCTCAACCCTCAGCCATGTCATGGTCTATACTCTGAATGGTATTCTGGGTTTCTGGACCCAAAGGGGCGGGGCCTAACGAATTTAAACCCCCAATGCTATTTCAATGGGTTTAGGGGCTTCTAGGCAAAAGGGGGCGTGGCCAAAAGTATCTCAACCCTCAGCCATGTCAGGGTCTATACTCTGAATGGTATTCTGGGCTTCTGGACCAAAAGGGGCGGGGCCTAACGAATTTAAACCCCCAATGCTATTTCAATGGGTTTAGGGGCTTCTAGGCAAAAGGGGCGTGGCCAAAAGTTTCTCAACCCTCAGCCATGTCATGGTCTATACTCTGAATGGTATTCTGGGTTTCTGGACCCAAAGGGGCGGGGCCTAACGAATTTAAACCCCCAATGCTATTTCAATGGGTTTAGGGGCTGCTAGGCAAAAGGGGCGTGGCCAAACGTATCTCAACCCTCAGCCATGTCATGGTCTATACTCTGAATGGTATTCTGGGCTTCTGGACCCAAAGGGGCGGGGCCTAACGAATTTAAACCCCCAATGCTATTTCAATGGGTTTAGGGGCTTCTAGGCAAAAGGGGCGTGGCCAAAAGTATCTCAATCCTCAGCCATGTCATGGTCTATACTCTGAATGGTATTCTGGGCTTCTGGACCCAAAGGGGCGGGGCCTAACGAATTTAAACCCCCAATGCTATTTCAATGGGTTTAGGGGCTTCTAGGCAAAAGGGGCGTGGCCAAACGTATCTCAACCCTCAGCCATGTCATGGTCTATACTCTGAATGGTATTCTGGGCTTCTGGACCCAAAGGGGCGGAGCCTATCGAATTTAAACCCCCAATGCTATTTCAATGGGTTTAGGGGCTTCTAGGCAAAAGGGGCGTGGCCAAAAGTATCTCAATCCTCAGCCATGTCATGGTCTATACTCTGAATGGTATTCTGGGTTTCTGGACCCAAAGGGGCGGGGCCTAACGAATTTAAACCCCCAATGCTATTTCAATGGGTTTAGGGGCTTCTAGGCAAAAGGGGCGTGGCCAAAAGTATCTCAACCCTCAGCCATGTCAGGGTCTATACTCTGAATGGTATTCTGGGCTTCTGGACCCAAAGGGGCGGGGCCTAACGAATTTAAACCCCCAATGCTATTTCAATGGGTTTAGGGGCTTCTAGGCAAAAGGGGCGTGGCCAAAAGTATCTCAACCATCAGCCATGTCATGGTCTATACTCTGAATGGTATTCTGGGCTTCTGGACCCAAAGGGGCGGGGCCTAACGAATTTAAACCCCCAATGTTATTTTTAATGGGTTTAGGGGCTTCTAGGCAAAAGGGGCGTGGCCAAAAGTATCTCAACCATCAGCCATGTCATGGTCTATACTCTGAATGGTATTCTGGGCTTCTGGACCCAAAGGGGCGGGGCCTAACGAATTTAAACCCCCAATGTTATTTCAATGTGTTTAGGGGCTTCTAGGCAAAAGGGGCGTGGCCAAAAGTTTCTCAACCCTCAGCCATGTCATGGTCTATACTCTGAATGGTATTCTGGGTTTCTGGACCCAAAGGGGCGGGGCCTAACGAATTTAAACCCCCAATGCTATTTCAATGGGTTTAGGGGCTTCTAGACAAAAGGGGCGTGGCCAAACGTATCTCTACCCTCAGCCATGTCATGGTCTATACTCTGAATGGTATTCTGGGCTTCTGGACCAAAAGGGACGGGGCCTAACGAATTTAAACCCCCAATGCTATTTCAATGGGTTTAGGGGCTTCTAGGCAAAAGGGGCGTGGCCAAAAGTATCTCAACCCTCAGCCATGTCATGTTCTATACTCTGAATGGTATTCTGGGCTTCAGGACCCAAAGGGGCGGGGCCTAACGAATTTAAACCCCCAATGTTTTTTTAATGGGTTTAGGGGCTTCTAGGCAAAAGGGGCGTGGCCAAAAGTATCTCAACCCTCAGCCATGTCATGGTCTATACTCTGAATGGTGTTCTGGGCTTCTGGACCCAAAGGGGCGGGGCCTAACAAATTTAAACCCCCAATGCTATTTCAATGGGTTTAGGGGCTTCTAGGCAAAAGGGGCGTAGCCAAAAGTATCTCAACCCTCAGCCATGTCTTGGTCTATACTCTCAATGGTATTCTGGGCTTCTGGATCCAAAGGGGCGGGGCCTAACGAATTTAAACCCCGAATGCTATTTCAATGGGTTTAGAGGCTTCTAGGCAAAAGGGGCGTGGCCAAAAGTATCTCAACCCTCAGCCATTTCATGGTCTATACTCTGAATGGTATTCTGGGCTTCTGGACCAAAAGGGGCGGGGCCTAACGAATTTAAACCCCCAATGCTATTTCAATGGGTTTAGGGGCTTCTAGGCAAAAGGGGCGTGGCCAAAAGTATCTCAACCATCAGCCATGTCATGGTCTATACTCTGAATGGTATTCTGGGCTTCTGGACCCAAAGGGGCGGGGCCTAACGAATTTAAACCCCCAATGCTATTTCAATGGGTTTAGGGGCTTCTAAGGAAAAGGGGCGTGGCCAAAAGTATATCAACCCTCAGCCATGTCATGTTCTATACTCTGAATGGTATTCTGGGCTTCTGGACCCAAAGGGGCGGTGCCTAACGAATTTAAACCCCCTATGCTATTTCAATGGGTTTAGGGGCTTCTAGGCAAAAGGGGCGTTGCCAAAAGTATCTCAACCCTCAGCCATGTCATGGTCTATACTCTGAATGGTGTTCTGGGCTTCTGGACCCAAAGGGGCGGGGCCTAACGAATTAAAACCCCCAATGCTATTTCAATGGGTTTAGGGGCTTCTAGGCAAAAGGGGCGTGGCCAAAAGTATCTCAACCCTCAGCCTTGCCATGGTCTATACTTTGAATGGTATTCTGGGTTTCTGGACCCAAAAGGGCGGGGCCTAACGAATTTAAACCCCCAATGCTATTTCAATGGGTTTAGGGGCTTCTAGGCAAAAGGGGCGTGGCCAAAAATATCTCAACCCTCAGCCATGTCATGGTCTATACTCTGAATGGTATTCTGGGCTTCTGGACCCAAAGGGGCGGGGCCTAACGAATTTAAACCCCCAATGTTATTTCAATGTGTTTAGGGGCTTGTAGGCAAAAGGGGCGTGGCCAAAAGTTTCTCAACCCTCAGCCATGTCATGGTCTATACTCTGAATGGTATTCTGGGTTTCTGGACCCAAAGGTGCGGGGCCTAACGAATTTAAACCCCCAATGCTATTTCAATGGGTTTAGGGGCTTCTAGGCAAAAGGGGCGTGGCCAAAAGTATCTCAACCCTCAGCCATGTCAGGGTCTATACTCTGAATGGTATTCTGGGCTTCTGGACCAAAAGGGGCGGGGCCTAACGAATTTAAACCCCCAATGCTATTTCAATGGGTTTAGGGGCTTCTAGGCAAAAGGGGCGTGGCCAAAAGTTTCTCAACCCTCAGCCATGTCATGGTCTATACTCTGAATGGTATTCTGGGTTTCTGGACCCAAAGGGGCGGGGCCTAACGAATTTAAACCCCCAATGCTATTTCAATGGGTTTAGGGGCTGCTAGGCAAAAGGGGCGTGGCCAAACGTATCTCAACCCTCAGCCATGTCATGGTCTATACTCTGAATGGTATTCTGGGCTTCTGGACCCAAAGGGGCGGAGCCTATCGAATTTAAACCCCCAATGCTATTTCAATGGGTTTAGGGGCTTCTAGGCAAAAGGGGCGTGGCCAAAAGTATCTCAATCCTCAGCCATGTCATGGTCTATACTCTGAATGGTATTCTGGGCTTCTGGACCCAAAGGGGCGGGGCCTAACGAATGTAAACCCCCAATGTTATTTCAATGTGTTTAGGGGCTTCTAGGCAAAAGGGGCGTGGCCAAAAGTATCTCAACCCTCAGCCATGTCATGGTCTATACTCTGAATGGTATTCTTGGTTTCTGGACCCAAAGGGGCGGGGCCTAACGAATTTAAACCCCCAATGCTATTTCAATGGGTTTAGGGGCTTCTAGGCAAAAGGGGCGTGGTCAAAAGTATCTCAACCATCAGCCATGTCATGGTCTATACTCTGAATGGTATTCTGGGCTTCTGGACCCAAAGGGGCGGGGCCTAACGAATTTAAACCCCCAATGCTATTTCAATGGGTTTAGGGGCTTCTAGGCAAAAGGGGCGTGGCCAAACGTATCTCAACCCTCAGCCATGTCATGGTCTATACTCTGAATGGTATTCTGGGCTTCTGGACCGAAAGGGGCGGGGCCTAACGAATTTAAACCCCCAATGCTATTTCAATGGGTTTAGGGGCTTCTAGGCAAAAGGGGCGTGGCCAAAAGCATCTCAACCATCAGCCATGTCATGGTCTATACTCTGAATGGTATTCTGGGCTTCTGGACCAAAAGGGGAGGGGCCTAACGAATTTAAACCCCCAATGCTATTTCAATGGGTTTAGGGGCTTCTAGGCAAAAGGGGCGTGGCAAAAAGTATCTCAACCCTCAGCCATGTCATGGTCTATACTCTGAATGGTATTCTGGGCTTCTGGACCAAAAGGGGCGGGGCCTAACGAATTTAAACCCCCAATGCTATTTCAATGGGTTTAGGGGCTTCTAGGCAAAAGGGGCGTGGCCAAAAGTATCTCTACCCTCAGCCATGTCATGGTCTATACTCTGAATGGTAATCTGGGCTTCTGGACCCAAAGGGGCGGGGCCTAACGAATTTAAACCCCCAATGCTATTTCAATGGGTTTAGGGGCTTCTAGGCAAAAGGGGCGTGGCCAAACGTATCTCAACCCTCAGCCATGTCATGGTCTATACTCTGAATGGTATTATGGGCTTTTGGACCAAAAGGGGCGGGGCCTAACGAATTTAAACCCCCAATGCTATTTCAATGGGTTTAGGGGCTTCTAGGCAAAGGGGGCGTGGCCAAAAGTATCTTAACCCTCAGCCATGTCATGGTCTATACTCTGAATGGTGTTCTGGGCTTCTGGACCCAAAAAGGCGGGTCCTAACGAATTTAAACCCCCAATGCTATTTCAATGGGTTTAGGGGCTTCTAGGCAAAAGGGGCGTGGCCAAAAGTATCTCAACCCTCAGCCTTGTCATGGTCTATACTTTGAATGGTATTCTGGGTTTCTGGACCCAAAGGGGCGGGGCCTAACGAATTTAAACCCCCAATGCTATTTCAATGGGTTTAGGGGCTTCTAGGCAAAAGGGGCGTGGCCAAAAGTATCTCAACCCTCAGCCATGTCATGGTCTATACTCTGAATGGTATTCTGGGTTTCTGGACCCAAAGGGGCGGGCCTAACGAATTTAAACCCCCAATGCTATTTCAATAGGTTTAGGGGCTTCTAGGCAAAAGGGGCGTGGCCAAACGTATCTCAACCCTCAGCCATGTCATGGTCTATACTCTGAATGGTATTCTGGGCTTCTGGACCAAAAGGGACGGGGCCTAACGAATTTAAACCCCCAATGCTATTTCAATGGGTTTAGGGGCTTCTAGGCAAAAGGGGCGTGGCCAAAAGTATCTCAACCCTCAGCCATGTCATGTTCTATACTCTGAATGGTATTCTGGGCTTCAGGACCCAAAGGGGCGGGGCCTAACGAATTTAAACCCCCAATGTTATTTTTAATGGGTTTAGGGGCTTCTAGGCAAAAGGGGCGTGGCCAAAAGTATCTCAACCCTCAGCCTTGCCATGGTCTATACTTTGAATGGTATTCTGGGTTTCTGGACCCAAAAGGGCGGGGCCTAACGAATTTAAACCCCCAATGCTATTTCAATGGGTTTAGGGGCTTCTAGGCAAAAGGGGCGTGGCCAAAAATATCTCAACCCTCAGCCATGTCATGGTCTATACTCTGAATGGTATTCTGGGCTTCTGGACCCAAAGGGGCGGGGCCTAACGAATTTAAACCCCCAATGTTATTTCAATGTGTTTAGGGGCTTGTAGGCAAAAGGGGCGTGGCCAAAAGTTTCTCAACCCTCAGCCATGTCATGGTCTATACTCTGAATGGTATTCTGGGTTTCTGGACCCAAAGGGGCGGGGCCTAACGAATTTAAACCCCCAATGCTATTTCAATGGGTTTAGGGGCTTCTAGGCAAAAGGGGCGTGGCCAAAAGTATCTCAACCCTCAGCCATGTCAGGGTCTATACTCTGAATGGTATTCTGGGCTTCTGGACCAAAAGGGGCGGGGCCTAACGAATTTAAACCCCCAATGCTATTTCAATGGGTTTAGGGGCTTCTAGGCAAAAGGGGCGTGGCCAAAAGTTTCTCAACCCTCAGCCATGTCATGGTCTATACTCTGAATGGTATTCTGGGTTTCTGGACCCAAAGGGGCGGGGCCTAACGAATTTAAACCCCCAATGCTATTTCAATGGGTTTAGGGGCTGCTAGGCAAAAGGGGCGTGGCCAAACGTATCTCAACCCTCAGCCATGTCATGGTCTATACTCTGAATGGTATTCTGGGCTTCTGGACCCAAAGGGGCGGAGCCTATCGAATTTAAACCCCCAATGCTATTTCAATGGGTTATGGGGCTTCTAGGCAAAAGGGGCGTGGCCAAAAGTATCTCAATCCTCAGCCATGTCATGGTCTATACTCTGAATGGTATTCTGGGCTTCTGGACCCAAAGGGGCGGGGCCTAACGAATGTAAACCCCCAATGTTATTTCAATGTGTTTAGGGGCTTCTAGGCAAAAGGGGCGTGGCCAAAAGTATCTCAACCCTCAGCCATGTCATGGTCTATACTCTGAATGGTATTCTTGGTTTCTGGACCCAAAGGGGCGGGGCCTAACGAATTTAAACCCCCAATGCTATTTCAATGGGTTTAGGGGCTTCTAGGCAAAAGGGGCGTGGTCAAAAGTATCTCAACCATCAGCCATGTCATGGTCTATACTCTGAATGGTATTCTGGGCTTCTGGACCCAAAGGGGCGGGGCCTAACGAATTTAAACCCCCAATGCTATTTCAATGGGTTTAGGGGCTTCTAGGCAAAAGGGGCGTGGCCAAACGTATCTCAACCCTCAGCCATGTCATGGTCTATACTCTGAATGGTATTCTGGGCTTCTGGACCGAAAGGGGCGGGGCCTAACGAATTTAAACCCCCAATGCTATTTCAATGGGTTTAGGGGCTTCTAGGCAAAAGGGGCGTGGCCAAAAGCATCTCAACCATCAGCCATGTCATGGTCTATACTCTGAATGGTATTCTGGGCTTCTGGACCAAAAGGGGAGGGGCCTAACGAATTTAAACCCCCAATGCTATTTCAATGGGTTTAGGGGCTTCTAGGCAAAAGGGGCGTGGCAAAAAGTATCTCAACCCTCAGCCATGTCATGGTCTATACTCTGAATGGTATTCTGGGCTTCTGGACCAAAAGGGGCGGGGCCTAACGAATTTAAACCCCCAATGCTATTTCAATGGGTTTAGGGGCTTCTAGGCAAAAGGGGCGTGGCCAAAAGTATCTCTACCCTCAGCCATGTCATGGTCTATACTCTGAATGGTAATCTGGGCTTCTGGACCCAAAGGGGCGGGGCCTAACGAATTTAAACCCCCAATGCTATTTCAATGGGTTTAGGGGCTTCTAGGCAAAAGGGGCGTGGCCAAACGTATCTCAACCCTCAGCCATGTCATGGTCTATACTCTGAATGGTATTATGGGCTTTTGGACCAAAAGGGGCGGGGCCTAACGAATTTAAACCCCCAATGCTATTTCAATGGGTTTAGGGGCTTCTAGGCAAAGGGGGCGTGGCCAAAAGTATCTCAACCCTCAGCCATGTCATGGTCTATACTCTGAATGGTGTTCTGGGCTTCTGGACCCAAAAAGGCGGGTCCTAACGAATTTAAACCCCCAATGCTATTTCAATGGGTTTAGGGGCTTCTAGGCAAAAGGGGCGTGGCCAAAAGTATCTCAACCCTCAGCCTTGTCATGGTCTATACTTTGAATGGTATTCTGGGTTTCTGGACCCAAAGGGGCGGGGCCTAACGAATTTAAACCCCCAATGCTATTTCAATGGGTTTAGGGGCTTCTAGGCAAAAGGGGCGTGACCAAAAGTATCTCAACCCTCAGCCATGTCATGGTCTATACTCTAAATGGTATTCTGGGTTTCTGGACCCAAAGGGGCGGGCCTAACGAATTTAAACCCCCAATGCTATTTCAATAGGTTTAGGGGCTTCTAGGCAAAAGGGGCGTGGCCAAACGTATCTCAACCCTCAGCCATGTCATGGTCTATACTCTGAATGGTATTCTGGGCTTCTGGACCAAAAGGGACGGGGCCTAACGAATTTAAACCCCCAATGCTATTTCAATGGGTTTAGGGGCTTCTAGGCAAAAGGGGCGTGGCCAAAAGTATCTCAACCCTCAGCCATGTCATGTTCTATACTCTGAATGGTATTCTGGGCTTCAGGACCCAAAGGGGCGGGGCCTAACGAATTTAAACCCCCAATGTTATTTTTAATGGGTTTAGGGGCTTCTAGGCAAAAGGGGCGTGGCCAAAAGTATCTCAACCCTCAGCCATGTCTTGGTCTATACTCTCAATGGTATTCTGGGCTTCTGGATCCAAAGGGGCGGGGCCTAACGAATTTAAACCCCGAATGCTATTTCAATGGGTTTAGAGGCTTCTAGGCAAAAGGGGCGTGGCCAAAAGTATCTCAACCCTCAGCCATTTCATGGTCTATACTCTGAATGGTATTCTGGGCTTCTGGACCAAAAGGGGCGGGGCCTAACGAATTTAAACCCCCAATGCTATTTCAATGGGTTTAGGGGCTTCTAGGCAAAAGGGGCGTGGCCAAAAGTATCTCAACCATCAGCCATGTCATGGTCTATACTCTGAATGGTATTCTGGGCTTCTGGACCCAAAGGGGCGGGGCCTAACGAATTTAAACCCCCAATGCTATTTCAATGGGTTTAGGGGCTTCTAAGGAAAAGGGGCGTGGCCAAAAGTATATCAACCCTCAGCCATGTCATGTTCTATACTCTGAATGGTATTCTGGGCTTCTGGACCCAAAGGGGCGGTGCCTAACGAATTTAAACCCCCTATGCTATTTCAATGGGTTTAGGGGCTTCTAGGCAAAAGGGGCGTTGCCAAAAGTATCTGAACCCTCAGCCATGTCATGGTCTATACTCTGAATGGTGTTCTGGGCTTCTGGACCCAAAGGGGCGGTGCCTAACGAATTTAAACCCCCAATGCTATTTCAATGGGTTTAGGGGCTTCTAGGCAAAAGGGGCGTGGCCAAAAGCATCTCAACCATCAGCCATGTCATGGTCTATACTCTCAATGGTATTCTGGGCTTCTGGACCCAAAGGGGCGGGGCCTAACGAATTTAAACCCCCAATGTTATTTCAATGTGTTTAGGGGCTTTTAGACAAAAGGGGCGTGGCCAAACGTATCTCAACCCTCAGCCATGTCATGGTCTATACTCTGAATGGTATTCTGGGTTTCTGGACCCAAAGGGGCGGGGCCTAACGAATTTAAACCCCCAATGCTATTTCAATGGGTTTAGGGGCTTCTAGGCAAAAGGGGCGTGGCCAAAAGTTTCTCAACCCTCAGACATGTCATGGTCTATACTCTGAATGGTATTCTGGGCTTCTGGACCAAAAGGGGCGGGGCCTAACGAATTTAAACCCCCAATGCTATTTCAATGGGTTTAGGGGCTTCTAGGCAAAAGGGGCGTGGCCAAAAGTATCTTAACCCTCAGCCATGTGATGGGCTATACTCTGAATGGTATTCTGGGCTTCTGGACCCAAAGGGGCGGGGCCTAACGAATTTAAACCCCCAATGCTATTTCAATGGGTTTAGGGGCTTCTAGGCAAAAGGGGCGTGGCCAAAAGTATCTCAACCCTCAGCCATGTCATGGTCTATACTCTGAATGGTATTCTGGGCTTCTGGACCCAAAGGGGCGGGGCCTAACGAATTTAAACCCCCAATGTTATTTCAATGTGTTTAGGGGCTTCTAGGCAAAAGGGGCGTGGCCAAAAGTTTCTCAACCCTCAGCCATGTCATGGTCTATACTCTGAATGGTATTCTGGGTTTCTGGACCCAAAGGGGCGGGGCCTAACGAATTTAAACCCCCAATGTTATTTCAATGTGTTTAGGGGCTTCTAGACAAAAGGGGCGTGGCCAAACGTATCTCAACCCTCAGCCATGTCATGGTCTATACTCTGAATGGTATTCTGGGCTTCTGGACCCAAAGGGGCGGGGCCTAACGAATTTAAACCCCCAATGCTATTTCAATGGGTTTAGGGGCTTCTAGGCAAAAGGGGCGTGGCCAAAAGTATCTCAACCCTCAGCCATGTCATGGTCTATACTCTGAATGGTATTCTGGGCTTCTGGACCCAAAGGGGCGGGGCCTAACGAATTTAAACCCCCAATGTTATTTCAATGTGTTTAGGGGCTTCTAGGCAAAAGGGGCGTGGCCAAAAGTTTCTCAACCCTCAGCCATGTCATGGTCTATACACTGAATGGTATTCTGGGTTTCTGGACCCAAAGGGGCGGGGCCTAACGAATTTAAACCCCCAATGTTATTTCAATGTGTTTAGGGGCTTTTAGACAAAAGGGGCGTGGCCAAACGTATCTCAACCCTCAGCCATGTCATGGTCTATACTCTGAATGGTATTCTGGGCTTCTGGACCCAAAGGGGCGGGGCCTAACGAATTTAAACCCCCAATGCTATTTCAATGGGTTTAGGGGCTTCTAGGCAAAAGGGGCGTGGCCAAAAGTTTCTCAACCCTCAGCCATGTCATGGTCTATACTCTGAATGGTATTCTGGGTTTCTGGACCCAAAGGGGCGGGGCCTAACGAATTTAAACCCCCAATGCTATTTCAATGGGTTTAGGGGCTGCTAGGCAAAAGGGGCGTGGCCAAACGTATCTCAACCCTCAGCCATGTCATGGTCTATACTCTGAATGGTATTCTGGGCTTCTGGACCCAAAGGGGCGGAGCCTATCGAATTTAAACCCCCAATGCTATTTCAATGGGTTTAGGGGCTTCTAGGCAAAAGGGGCGTGGCCAAAAGTATCTCAATCCTCAGCCATGTCATGGTCTATACTCTGAATGGTATTCTGGGCTTCTGGACCCAAAGGGGCGGGGCCTAACGAATGTAAACCCCCAATGTTATTTCAATGTGTTTAGGGGCTTCTAGGCAAAAGGGGCGTGGCCAAAAGTATCTCAACCCTCAGCCATGTCATGGTCTATACTCTGAATGGTATTCTTGGTTTCTGGACCCAAAGGGGCGGGGCCTAACGAATTTAAACCCCCAATGCTATTTCAATGGGTTTAGGGGCTTCTAGGCAAAAGGGGCGTGGTCAAAAGTATCTCAACCATCAGCCATGTCATGGTCTATACTCTGAATGGTATTCTGGGCTTCTGGACCCAAAGGGGCGGGGCCTAACGAATTTAAACCCCCAATGCTATTTCAATGGGTTTAGGGGCTTCTAGGCAAAAGGGGCGTGGCCAAACGTATCTCAACCCTCAGCCATGTCATGGTCTATACTCTGAATGGTATTCTGGGCTTCTGGACCGAAAGGGGCGGGGCCTAACGAATTTAAACCCCCAATGCTATTTCAATGGGTTTAGGGGCTTCTAGGCAAAAGGGGCGTGGCCAAAAGCATCTCAACCATCAGCCATGTCATGGTCTATACTCTGAATGGTATTCTGGGCTTCTGGACCAAAAGGGGAGGGGCCTAACGAATTTAAACCCCCAATGCTATTTCAATGGGTTTAGGGGCTTCTAGGCAAAAGGGGCGTGGCAAAAAGTATCTCAACCCTCAGCCATGTCATGGTCTATACTCTGAATGGTATTCTGGGCTTCTGGACCAAAAGGGGCGGGGCCTAACGAATTTAAACCCCCAATGCTATTTCAATGGGTTTAGGGGCTTCTAGGCAAAAGGGGCGTGGCCAAAAGTATCTCTACCCTCAGCCATGTCATGGTCTATACTCTGAATGGTAATCTGGGCTTCTGGACCCAAAGGGGCGGGGCCTAACGAATTTAAACCCCCAATGCTATTTCAATGGGTTTAGGGGCTTCTAGGCAAAAGGGGCGTGGCCAAACGTATCTCAACCCTCAGCCATGTCATGGTCTATACTCTGAATGGTATTATGGGCTTTTGGACCAAAAGGGGCGGGGCCTAACGAATTTAAACCCCCAATGCTATTTCAATGGGTTTAGGGGCTTCTAGGCAAAGGGGGCGTGGCCAAAAGTATCTCAACCCTCAGCCATGTCATGGTCTATACTCTGAATGGTGTTCTGGGCTTCTGGACCCAAAAAGGCGGGTCCTAACGAATTTAAACCCCCAATGCTATTTCAATGGGTTTAGGGGCTTCTAGGCAAAAGGGGCGTGGCCAAAAGTATCTCAACCCTCAGCCTTGTCATGGTCTATACTTTGAATGGTATTCTGGGTTTCTGGACCCAAAGGGGCGGGGCCTAACGAATTTAAACCCCCAATGCTATTTCAATGGGTTTAGGGGCTTCTAGGCAAAAGGGGCGTGGCCAAAAGTATCTCAACCCTCAGCCATGTCATGGTCTATACTCTGAATGGTATTCTGGGTTTCTGGACCCAAAGGGGCGGGCCTAACGAATTTAAACCCCCAATGCTATTTCAATAGGTTTAGGGGCTTCTAGGCAAAAGGGGCGTGGCCAAACGTATCTCAACCCTCAGCCATGTCATGGTCTATACTCTGAATGGTATTCTGGGCTTCTGGACCAAAAGGGACGGGGCCTAACGAATTTAAACCCCCAATGCTATTTCAATGGGTTTAGGGGCTTCTAGGCAAAAGGGGCGTGGCCAAAAGTATCTCAACCCTCAGCCATGTCATGTTCTATACTCTGAATGGTATTCTGGGCTTCAGGACCCAAAGGGGCGGGGCCTAACGAATTTAAACCCCCAATGTTATTTTTAATGGGTTTAGGGGCTTCTAGGCAAAAGGGGCGTGGCCAAAAGTATCTCAACCCTCAGCCATGTCTTGGTCTATACTCTCAATGGTATTCTGGGCTTCTGGATCCAAAGGGGCGGGGCCTAACGAATTTAAACCCCGAATGCTATTTCAATGGGTTTAGAGGCTTCTAGGCAAAAGGGGCGTGGCCAAAAGTATCTCAACCCTCAGCCATTTCATGGTCTATACTCTGAATGGTATTCTGGGCTTCTGGACCAAAAGGGGCGGGGCCTAACGAATTTAAACCCCCAATGCTATTTCAATGGGTTTAGGGGCTTCTAGGCAAAAGGGGCGTGGCCAAAAGTATCTCAACCATCAGCCATGTCATGGTCTATACTCTGAATGGTATTCTGGGCTTCTGGACCCAAAGGGGCGGGGCCTAACGAATTTAAACCCCCAATGCTATTTCAATGGGTTTAGGGGCTTCTAAGGAAAAGGGGCGTGGCCAAAAGTATATCAACCCTCAGCCATGTCATGTTCTATACTCTGAATGGTATTCTGGGCTTCTGGACCCAAAGGGGCGGTGCCTAACGAATTTAAACCCCCTATGCTATTTCAATGGGTTTAGGGGCTTCTAGGCAAAAGGGGCGTTGCCAAAAGTATCTGAACCCTCAGCCATGTCATGGTCTATACTCTGAATGGTGTTCTGGGCTTCTGGACCCAAAGGGGCGGTGCCTAACGAATTTAAACCCCCAATGCTATTTCAATGGGTTTAGGGGCTTCTAGGCAAAAGGGGCGTGGCCAAAAGCATCTCAACCATCAGCCATGTCATGGTCTATACTCTCAATGGTATTCTGGGCTTCTGGACCCAAAGGGGCGGGGCCTAACGAATTTAAACCCCCAATGTTATTTCAATGTGTTTAGGGGCTTTTAGACAAAAGGGGCGTGGCCAAACGTATCTCAACCCTCAGCCATGTCATGGTCTATACTCTGAATGGTATTCTGGGTTTCTGGACCCAAAGGGGCGGGGCCTAACGAATTTAAACCCCCAATGCTATTTCAATGGGTTTAGGGGCTTCTAGGCAAAATGGGCGTGGCCAAAAGTTTCTCAACCCTCAGACATGTCATGGTCTATACTCTGAATGGTATTCTGGGCTTCTGGACCAAAAGGGGCGGGGCCTAACGAATTTAAACCCCCATTGCTATTTCAATGGGTTTAGGGGCTTCTAGGCAAAAGGGGCGTGGCCAAAAGTATCTTAACCCTCAGCCATGTGATGGGCTATACTCTGAATGGTATTCTGGGCTTCTGGACCCAAAGGGGCGGGGCCTAACGAATTTAAACCCCCAATGCTATTTCAATGGGTTTAGGGGCTTCTAGGCAAAAGGGGCGTGGCCAAAAGTATCTCAACCCTCAGCCATGTCATGGTCTATACTCTGAATGGTATTCTGGGCTTCTGGACCCAAAGGGGCGGGGCCTAACGAATTTAAACCCCCAATGTTATTTCAATGTGTTTAGGGGCTTCTAGGCAAAAGGGGCGTGGCCAAAAGTTTCTCAACCCTCAGCCATGTCATGGTCTATACTCTGAATGGTATTCTGGGTTTCTGGACCCAAAGGGGCGGGGCCTAACGAATTTAAACCCCCAATGTTATTTCAATGTGTTTAGGGGCTTCTAGACAAAAGGGGCGTGGCCAAACGTATCTCAACCCTCAGCCATGTCATGGTCTATACTCTGAATGGTATTCTGGGCTTCTGGACCCAAAGGGGCGGGGCCTAACGAATTTAAACCCCCAATGCTATTTCAATGGGTTTAGGGGCTTCTAGGCAAAAGGGGCGTGGCCAAAAGTATCTCAACCCTCAGCCATGTCATGGTCTATACTCTGAATGGTATTCTGGGCTTCTGGACCCAAAGGGGCGGGGCCTAACGAATTTAAACCCCCAATGTTATTTCAATGTGTTTAGGGGCTTCTAGGCAAAAGGGGCGTGGCCAAAAGTTTCTCAACCCTCAGCCATGTCATGGTCTATACACTGAATGGTATTCTGGGTTTCTGGACCCAAAGGGGCGGGGCCTAACGAATTTAAACCCCCAATGTTATTTCAATGTGTTTAGGGGCTTTTAGACAAAAGGGGCGTGGCCAAACGTATCTCAACCCTCAGCCATGTCATGGTCTATACTCTGAATGGTATTCTGGGCTTCTGGACCCAAAGGGGCGGGGCCTAACGAATTTAAACCCCCAATGCTATTTCAATGGGTTTAGGGGCTTCTAGGCAAAAGGGGCGTGGCCAAAAGTTTCTCAACCCTCAGCCATGTCATGGTCTATACTCTGAATGGTATTCTGGGCTTCTGGACCAAAAGGGGCGGGGCCTAACGAATTTAAACCCCCAATGCTATTTCAATGGGTTTAGGGGCTTCTAGGCAAAAGGGGCGTGGCCAAAAGTATTTCAACCCTCTGCCATGTGATGGTCTATACTCTGAATTGTATTCTGGGCTTCTGGACCCAAAGGGGCGGGGCCTAACGAATTTAAACCCCAATGCTATTTCAATGGGTTTAGGGGCTTCTAGGCAAAAGGGGCGTGGCCAAAAGTATCTCAACCCTCAGCCATGTGATGGTCTATACTCTGAATGGTATTCTGGGCTTCTGGACCCAAAGGGGCGGGGCCTAACGAATTTAAACCCCAATGCTATTTCAATGGGTTTAGGGGCTTCTAGGCAAAAGGGGCGTGGCCAAAAGTATCTCAACCCTCAGCCATGTGATGGTCTATACTCTGAATGGTATTCTGGGCTTCTGGACCCAAAGGGGCGGGGCCTAACGAATTTAAACCCCAATGCTATTTCAATGGGTTTAGGGGCTTCTAGGCAAAAGGGGCGTGGCCAAACGTATCTCAACCCTCAGCCATGTCATGGTCTATACTCTGAATGGTATTCTGGGCTTCTGGACCGAAAGGGGCGGGGCCTAACGAATTTAAACCCCCAATGCTATTTCAATGGGTTTAGGGGCTTCTAGGCAAAAGGGGCGTGGCCAAAAGCATCTCAACCATCAGCCATGTCATGGTCTATACTCTGAATGGTATTCTGGGCTTCTGGACCAAAAGGGGAGGGGCCTAACGAATTTAAACCCCCAATGCTATTTCAATGGGTTTAGGGGCTTCTAGGCAAAAGGGGCGTGGCAAAAAGTATCTCAACCCTCAGCCATGTCATGGTCTATACTCTAAATGGTATTCTGGGCTTCTGGACCAAAAGGGGCGGGGTCTAACGAATTTAAACCCCCAATGCTATTTCAATGGGTTTAGGGGCTTCTAGGCAAAAGGGGCGTGGCCAAACGTATCTCAACCCTCAGCCATGTCATGGTCTATACTCTGAATGGTATTATGGGCTTTTGGACCAAAAGGGGCGGGGCCTAACGAATTTAAACCCCCAATGCTATTTCAATGGGTTTAGGGGCTTCTAGGCAAAGGGGGCGTGGCCAAAAGTATCTCAACCCTCAGCCATGTCATGGTCTATACTCTGAATGGTGTTCTGGGCTTCTGGACCCAAAAAGGCGGGTCCTAACGAATTTAAACCCCCAATGCTATTTCAATGGGTTTAGGGGCTTCTAGGCAAAAGGGGCGTGGCCAAAAGTATCTCAACCCTCAGCCTTGTCATGGTCTATACTTTGAATGGTATTCTGGGTTTCTGGACCCAAAGGGGCGGGGCCTAACGAATTTAAACCCCCAATGCTATTTCAATGGGTTTAGGGGCTTCTAGGCAAAAGGGGCGTGGCCAAAAGTATCTCAACCCTCAGCCATGTCATGGTCTATACTCTGAATGGTATTCTGGGTTTCTGGACCCAAAGGGGCGGGCCTAACGAATTTAAACCCCCAATGCTATTTCAATAGGTTTAGGGGCTTCTAGGCAAAAGGGGCGTGGCCAAACGTATCTCAACCCTCAGCCATGTCATGGTCTATACTCTGAATGGTATTCTGGGCTTCTGGACCAAAAGGGACGGGGCCTAACGAATTTAAACCCCCAATGCTATTTCAATGGGTTTAGGGGCTTCTAGGCAAAAGGGGCGTGGCCAAAAGTATCTCAACCCTCAGCCATGTCATGTTCTATACTCTGAATGGTATTCTGGGCTTCAGGACCCAAAGGGGCGGGGCCTAACGAATTTAAACCCCCAATGTTATTTTTAATGGGTTTAGGGGCTTCTAGGCAAAAGGGGCGTGGCCAAAAGTATCTCAACCCTCAGCCATGTCATGGTCTATACTCTGAATGGTGTTCTGGGCTTCTGGACCCAAAGGGGCGGGGCCTAACAAATTTAAACCCCCAATGCTATTTCAATGGGTTTAGGGGCTTCTAGGCAAAAGGGGCGTAGCCAAAAGTATCTCAACCCTCAGCCATGTCTTGGTCTATACTCTCAATGGTATTCTGGGCTTCTGGATCCAAAGGGGCGGGGCCTAACGAATTTAAACCCCGAATGCTATTTCAATGGGTTTAGAGGCTTCTAGGCAAAAGGGGCGTGGCCAAAAGTATCTCAACCCTCAGCAATTTCATGGTCTATACTCTGAATGGTATTCTGGGCTTCTGGACCAAAAGGGGCGGGGCCTAACGAATTTAAACCCCCAATGCTATTTCAATGGGTTTAGGGGCTTCTAGGCAAAAGGGGCGTGGCCAAAAGTATCTCAACCATCAGCCATGTCATGGTCTATACTCTGAATGGTATTCTGGGCTTCTGGACCCAAAGGGGCGGGGCCTAACGAATTTAAACCAACAATGCTATTTCAATGGGTTTAGGGGCTTCTAAGGAAAAGGGGCGTGGCCAAAAGTATATCAACCCTCAGCCATGTCATGTTCTATACTCTGAATGGTATTCTGGGCTTCTGGACCCAAAGGGGCGGTGCCTAACGAATTTAAACCCCCTATGCTATTTCAATGGGTTTAGGGGCTTCTAGGCAAAAGGGGCGTTGCCAAAAGTATCTCAACCCTCAGCCATGTCATGGTCTATACTCTGAATGGTGTTCTGGGCTTCTGGACCCAAAGGGGCGGGGCCTAACGAATTAAAACCCCCAATGCTATTTCAATGGGTTTAGGGGCTTCTAGGCAAAAGGGGCGTGGCCAAAAGTATCTCAACCCTCAGCCTTGTCATGGTCTATACTTTGAATGGTATTCTGGGTTTCTGGACCCAAAAGGGCGGGGCCTAACGAATTTAAACCCCCAATGCTATTTCAATGGGTTTAGGGGCTTCTAGGCAAAAGGGGCGTGGCCAAAAATATCTCAACCCTCAGCCATGTCTTGGTCTATACTCTTAATGGTATTCTGGGCTTCTGGATCCAAAGGGGCGGGGCCTAACGAATTTAAACCCCCAATGCTATTTCAATGGGTTTAGAGGCTTCTAGGCAAAAGGGGCGTGGCCAAAAGTATCTCAACCCTCAGCCATTTCATGGTCTATACTCTGAATGGTATTCTGGGCTTCTGGACCAAAAGGGGCGGGGCCTAACGAATTTAAACCCCCAATGCTATTTCAATGGGTTTAGGGGCTTCTAGGCAAAAGGGGCGTGGCCAAAAGTATCTCAACCATCAGCCATGTCATGGTCTATACTCTGAATGGTATTCTGGGCTTCTGGACACAAAGGGGCGGGCCTAACGAATTTAAACCCCCAATGCTATTTCAATGGGTTTAGGGCTTGTAGGCAAAAGGGGCGTGGCCAAAAGTTTCTCAACCCTCAGCCATGTCATGGTCTATACTCTTAATGGTATTCTGGGCTTCTGGATCCAAAGGGCGGGGCCTAACGAATTTAAACCCCCAATGCTATTTCAATGGGTTTAGAGGCTTCTAGGCAAAAGGGGCGTGGCCAAAAGTATCTCAACCATCAGCCATGTCATGGTCTATACTCTGAATGGTATTCTGGGCTTCTGGACCCAAAGGGGCGGGGCCTAACGAATTAAACCCCAATGCTATTTCAATGGGTTTAGGGGCTTCTAGGCAAAAGGGGCGTGGCCAAAAGTTTCTCAACCCTCAGACATGTCATGGTCTATACTCTGAATGGTATTCTGGGCTTCTGGACAAAAGGGGCGGGGCCTAACGAATTTAAACCCCCAATGCTATTTCAATGGGTTTAGGGGCTTCTAGGCAAAAGGGGCGTGGCCAAAAGTATCTCAACCCTCAGCCATGTCATGGTCTATACTCTGAATGGTATTCTGGGCTTCTGGACCCAAAGGGGCGGGCCTAACGAATTTAAACCCCAATGTTATTTCAATGTGTTTAGGGGCTTCTAGGCAAAAGGGGCGTGGCCAAAAGTTTCTCAACCCTCAGCCATGTCATGGTCTATACTCTGAATGGTATTCTGGGTTTCTGGACCCAAAGGGGCGGGGCCTAACGAATTTAAACCCCCAATGTTATTTCAATGTGTTTAGGGGCTTTTAGACAAAAGGGGCGTGGCCAAACGTATCTCAACCCTCAGCCATGTCATGGTCTATACTCTGAATGGTATTCTGGGCTTCTGGACCCAAAGGGGCGGGGCCTAACGAATTTAAACCCCCAATGCTATTCAATGGGTTTAGGGGCTTGTAGGCAAAAGGGGCGTGGCCAAAAGTTTCTCAACCCTCAGCCATGTCATGGTCTATACTCTGAATGGTATTCTGGGTTTCTGGACCCAAAGGGGCGGGGCCTAACGAATTTAAACCCCCAATGCTATTTCAATGGGTTTAGGGGCTTCTAGGCAAAAGGGGCGTGGCCAAAAGTATCTCAACCCTCAGCCATGTCAGGGTCTATACTCTGAATGGTATTCTGGGCTTCTGGACCAAAAGGGCGGGGCCTAACGAATTTAAACCCCCAATGCTATTTCAATGGGTTTAGGGGCTTCTAGGCAAAAGGGGCGTGGCCAAAAGTTTCTCAACCCTCAGCCATGTCATGGTCTATACTCTGAATGGTATTCTGGGTTTCTGGACCCAAAGGGGCGGGCCTAACGAATTTAAACCCCCAATGCTATTTCAATGGGTTTAGGGCTGCTAGGCAAAAGGGGCGTGGCCAAACGTATCTCAACCCTCAGCCATGTCATGGTCTATACTCTGAATGGTATTCTGGGCTTCTGGACCCAAAGGGGCGGAGCCTATAGAATTTAAACCCCAATGCTATTTCAATGGGTTTAGGGGCTTCTAGGCAAAAGGGGCGTGGCCAAACGTATCTCTACCCTCAGCCATGTCATGGTCTATACTCTGAATGGTATTCTGGGCTTCTGGACCCAAAGGGGCGGGCCTAACGAATGTAAACCCCCAATGTTATTTCAATGTGTTTAGGAGCTTCTAGGCAAAAGGGGCGTGGCCAAAAGTATCTCAACCCTCAGCCATGTCATGGTCTATACTCTGAATGGTATTCTTGGTTTCTGGACCCAAAGGGGCGGGGCCTAACGAATTTAAACCCCCAATGCTATTTCATTGGGTTTAGGGGCTTCTAGACAAAAGGGGCGTGGCCAAACGTATCTCAACCCTCAGCCATGTCATGGTCTATACTCTGAATGGTATTCTGGGCTTCTGGACCCAAAGGGGCGGGGCCTAACGAATTTAAACCCCCAATGCTATTTCAATGGGTTTAGGGGCTTCTAGGCAAAAGGGGCGTGGCAAAAGTTTCTCAACCCTCAGACATGTCATGGTCTATACTCTGAATGGTATTCTGGGCTTCTGGACCAAAAGGGGCGGGGCCTAACGAATTTAAACCCCCAATGCTATTTCAATGGGTTTAGGGGCTTCTAGGCAAAAGGGGCGTGGCCAAAAGTATCTTAACCCTCAGCCATGTGATGGGCTATACTCTGAATGGTATTCTGGGCTTCTGGACCCAAAGGGGCGGGGCCTAACGAATTTAAACCCCAATGCTATTTCAATGGGTTTAGGGGCTTCTAGGCAAAAGGGGCGTGGCCAAAAGTATCTCAACCCTCAGCCATGTGATGGTCTATACTCTGAATGGTATTCTGGGCTTCTGGACCCAAAGGGGCGGGGCCTAACGAATTTTAACCCCCAATGCTATTTCAATGGGTTTAGGGGCTTCTAGGCAAAAGGGGCGTGGCCAAAAGTATCTCAACCCTCAGCCATGTCATGGTCTATACTCTGAATGGTATTCTGGGCTTCTGGACCCAAAGGGGCGGGGCCTAACGAATTTAAACCCCCAATGTTATTTCAATGTGTTTAGGGGCTTCTAGGCAAAAGGGGCGTGGCCAAAAGTTTCTCAACCCTTAGCCATGTCATGGTCTATACTCTGAATGGTATTCTGGGTTTCTGGACCCAAAGGGGCGGGGCCTAACGAATTTAAACCCCCAATGTTATTTCAATGTGTTTAGGGGCTTCTAGACAAAAGGGGCGTGGCCAAACGTATCTCAACCCTCAGCCATGTCATGGTCTATACTCTGAATGGTATTCTGGGCTTCTGGACCAAAAGGGGCGGGGCCTAACGACGGGGCCTAACGAATTTAAACCCCCAATGCTATTTCAATGGGTTTAGGGGCTTCTAGGCAAAAGGGGCGTGGCCAAAAGTATCTCTACCCTCAGCCATGTCATGGTCTATACTCTGAATGGTAATCTGGGCTTCTGGACCCAAAGGGGCGGGGCCTAACGAATTTAAACCCCCAATGCTATTTCAATGGGTTTAGGGGCTTCTAGGCAAAAGGGGCGTGGCCAAACGTATCTCAACCCTCAGCCATGTCATGGTCTATACTCTGAATGGTATTATGGGCTTTTGGACCAAAAGGGGCGGGGCCTAACGAATTTAAACCCCCAATGCTATTTCAATGGGTTTAGGGGCTTCTAGGCAAAGGGGCGTGGCCAAAAGTATCTCAACCCTCAGCCATGTCATGGTCTATACTCTGAAATGGTGTTCTGGGCTTCTGGACCCAAAAAGGCGGGTCCTAACGAATTTAAACCCCCAATGCTATTTCAATGGGTTTAGGGGCTTCTAGGCAAAAGGGGCGTGGTCAAAAGTATCTCAACCCTCAGCCTTGTCATGGTCTATACTTTGAATGGTATTCTGGGTTTCTGGACCCAAAGGGGCGGGGCCTAACGAATTTAAACCCCCAATGCTATTTCAATGGGTTTAGGGGCTTCTAGGCAAAAGGGGCGTGGCCAAAAGTATCTCAACCCTCAGCCATGTCATGGTCTATACTCTGAATGGTATTCTGGGTTTCTGGACCCAAAGGGGCGGGGCCTAACGAATTTAAACCCCCAATGCTATTTCAATAGGTTTAGGGGCTTCTAGGCAAAAGGGGCGTGGCCAAACGTATCTCAACCCTCAGCCATGTCATGGTCTATACTCTGAATGGTATTCTGGGCTTCTGGACCAAAAGGGACGGGGCCTAACGAATTTAAAACCCCCAATGCTATTTCAATGGGTTTAGGGGCTTCTAGGCAAAAGGGGCGTGGCCAAAAGTATCTCAACCCTCAGCCATGTCATGTTCTATACTCTGAATGGTATTCTGGGCTTCAGGACCCAAAGGGGCGGGGCCTAACGAATTTAAACCCCCAATGTTATTTTTAATGGGTTTAGGGGCTTCTAGGCAAAAGGGGCGTGGCCAAAAGTATCTCAACCCTCAGCCATGTCATGGTCTATACTCTGAATGGTGTTCTGGGCTTCTGGACCCAAAGGGGCGGGGCCTAACAAATTTAAACCCCCAATGCTATTTCAATGGGTTTAGGGGCTTCTAGGCAAAAGGGGCGTAGCCAAAAGTATCTCAACCCTCAGCCATGTCTTGGTCTATACTCTCAATGGTATTCTGGGCTTCTGGATCCAAAGGGGCGGGGCCTAACGAATTTAAACCCCGAATGCTATTTCAATGGGTTTAGAGGCTTCTAGGCAAAAGGGGCGTGGCCAAAAGTATCTCAACCCTCAGCCATTTCATGGTCTATACTCTGAATGGTATTCTGGGCTTCTGGACCAAAAGGGGCGGGGCCTAACGAATTTAAACCCCCAATGCTATTTCAATGGGTTTAGGGGCTTCTAGGCAAAAGGGGCGTGGCCAAAAGTATCTCAACCATCAGCCATGTCATGGTCTATACTCTGAATGGTATTCTGGGCTTCTGGACCCAAAGGGGCGGGGCCTAACGAATTTAAACCCCCAATGCTATTTCAATGGGTTTAGGGGCTTCTAAGGAAAAGGGGCGTGGCCAAAAGTATATCAACCCTTAGCCATGTCATGTTCTATACTCTGAATGGTATTCTGGGCTTCTGGACCCAAAGGGGCGGGGCCTAACGAATTTAAACCCCCTATGCTATTTCAATGGGTTTAGGGGCTTCTAGGCAAAAGGGGCGTTGCCAAAAGTATCTCAACCCTCAGCCATGTCATGGTCTATACTCTGAATGGTATTCTGGGCTTCTGGACCAAAAGGGACGGGGCCTAACGAATTTAAACCCCCAATGCTATTTCAATGGGTTTAGGGGCTTCTAGGCAAAAGGGGCGTGGCCAAAAGTATCTCAACCCTCAGCCATGTCATGTTCTATACTCTGAATGGTATTCTGGGCTTCAGGACCCAAAGGGGCGGGGCCTAACGAATTTAAACCCCCAATGTTATTTTTAATGGGTTTAGGGGCTTCTAGGCAAAAGGGGCGTGGCCAAAAGTATCTCAACCCTCAGCCATGTCATGGTCTATACTCTGAATGGTGTTCTGGGCTTCTGGACCCAAAGGGGCTTGGCCTAACAAATTTAAACCCCCAATGCTATTTCAATGGGTTTAGGGGCTTCTAGGCAAAAGGGGCGTAGCCAAAAGTATCTCAACCCTCAGCCATGTCTTGGTCTATACTCTCAATGGTATTCTGGGCTTCTGGATCCAAAGGGGCGGGGCCTAACGAATTTAAACCCCGAATGCTATTTCAATGGGTTTAGAGGCTTCTAGGCAAAAGGGGCGTGGCCAAAAGTATCTCAACCCTCAGCAATTTCATGGTCTATACTCTGAATGGTATTCTGGGCTTCTGGACCAAAAGGGGCGGGGCCTAACGAATTTAAACCCCCAATGCTATTTCAATGGGTTTAGGGGCTTCTAGGCAAAAGGGGCGTGGCCAAAAGTATCTCAACCATCAGCCATGTCATGGTCTATACTCTGAATGGTATTCTGGGCTTCTGGACCCAAAGGGGCGGGGCCTAACGGAATTTAAACCCCCAATGCTATTTCAATGGGTTTAGGGGCTTCTAAGGAAAAGGGGCGTGGCCAAAAGTTTCTCAACCCTCAGACATGTCATGGTCTATACTTTGAATGGTATTCTGGGTTTCTGGACCCAAAAGGGCGGGGCCTAACGAATTTAAACCCCCAATGCTATTTCAATGGGTTTAGGGGCTTCTAGGCAAAAGGGGCGTGGCCAAAAATATCTCAACCCTCAGCCATGTCTTGGTCTATACTCTTAATGGTATTCTGGGCTTCTGGATCCAAAGGGGCGGGGCCTAACGAATTTAAACCCCCAATGCTATTTCAATGGGTTTAGAGGCTTCTAGGCAAAAGGGGCGTGGCCAAAAGTATCTCAACCCTCAGCCATTTCATGGTCTATACTCTGAATGGTATTCTGGGCTTCTGGACCAAAAGGGGCGGGGCCTAACGAATTTAAACCCCCAATGCTATTTCAATGGGTTTAGGGGCTTCTAGGCAAAAGGGGCGTGGCCAAAAGTATCTCAACCATCAGCCATGTCATGGTCTATACTCTGAATGGTATTCTGGGCTTCTGGACCCAAAGGGGCGGGGCCTAACGAATTTAAACCCCCAATGCTATTTCAATGGGTTTAGGGGCTTGTAGGCAAAAGGGGCGTGGCCAAAAGTTTCTCAACCCTCAGCCATGTCATGGTCTATACTCTTAATGGTATTCTGGGCTTCTGGATCCAAAGGGGCGGGGCCTAACGAATTTAAACCCCCAATGCTATTTCAATGGGTTTAGAGGCTTCTAGGCAAAAGGGGCGTGGCCAAAAGTATCTCAACCATCAGCCATGTCATGGTCTATACTCTGAATGGTATTCTGGGCTTCTGGACCCAAAGGGGCGGGGCCTAACGAATTTAAACCCCCAATGTTATTTCAATGTGTTTAGGGGCTTCTAGGCAAAAGGGGCGTGGCCAAAAGTTTCTCAACCCTCAGCCATGTCATGGTCTATACTCTGAATGGTATTCTGGGTTTCTGGACCCAAAGGGGCGGGGCCTAACGAATTTAAACCCCAATGTTATTTCAATGTGTTTAGGGGCTTTTAGACAAAAGGGGCGTGGCCAAACGTATCTCAACCCTCAGCCATGTCATGGTCTATACTCTGAATGGTATTCTGGGCTTCTGGACCCAAAGGGGCGGGGCCTAACGAATTTAAACCCCCAATGCTATTTCAATGGGTTTAGGGGCTTGTAGGCAAAAGGGGCGTGGCCAAAAGTTTCTCAACCCTCAGCCATGTCATGGTCTATACTCTGAATGGTATTCTGGGTTTCTGGACCCAAAGGGGCGGGGCCTAACGAATTTAAACCCCCAATGCTATTTCAATGGGTTTAGGGGCTTCTAGGCAAAAGGGGCGTGGCCAAAAGTATCCCAACCCTCAGCCATGTCAGGGTCTATACTCTGAATGGTATTCTGGGCTTCTGGACCAAAAGGGGCGGGGCCTAACGAATTTAAACCCCCAATGCTATTTCAATGGGTTTAGGGGCTTCTAGGCAAAAGGGGCGTGGCCAAAAGTTTCTCAACCCTCAGCCATGTCATGGTCTATACTCTGAATGGTATTCTGGGTTTCTGGACCCAAAGGGGCGGGGCCTAACGAATTTAAACCCCCAATGCTATTTCAATGGGTTTAGGGGCTGCTAGGCAAAAGGGGCGTGGCCAAACGTATCTCAACCCTCAGCCATGTCATGGTCTATACTCTGAATGGTATTCTGGGCTTCTGGACCCAAAGGGGCGGAGCCTATAGAATTTAAACCCCCAATGCTATTTCAATGGGTTTAGGGGCTTCTAGGCAAAAGGGGCGTGGCCAAACGTATCTCTACCCTCAGCCATGTCATGGTCTATACTCTGAATGGTATTCTGGGCTTCTGGACCCAAAGGGGCGGGGCCTAACGAATGTAAACCCCCAATGTTATTTCAATGTGTTTAGGGGCTTCTAGGCAAAAGGGGCGTGGCCAAAAGTATCTCAACCCTCAGCCATGTCATGGTCTATACTCTGAATGGTATTCTTGGTTTCTGGACCCAAAGGGGCGGGGCCTAACGAATTTAAACCCCCAATGCTATTTCAATGGGTTTAGGGGCTTCTAGACAAAAGGGGCGTGGCCAAACGTATCTCAACCCTCAGCCATGTCATGGTCTATACTCTGAATGGTATTCTGGGCTTCTGGACCCAAAGGGGCGGGGCCTAACGAATTTAAACCCCCAATGCTATTTCAATGGGTTTAGGGGCTTCTAGGCAAAAGGGGCGTGGCCAAAAGTTTCTCAACCCTCAGACATGTCATGGTCTATACTCTGAATGGTATTCTGGGCTTCTGGACCAAAAGGGGCGGGGCCTAACGAATTTAAACCCCCAATGCTATTTCAATGGGTTTAGGGGCTTCTAGGCAAAAGGGGCGTGGCCAAAAGTATCTTAACCCTCAGCCATGTGATGGGCTATACTCTGAATGGTATTCTGGGCTTCTGGACCCAAAGGGGCGGGGCCTAACGAATTTAAACCCCAATGCTATTTCAATGGGTTTAGGGGCTTCTAGGCAAAAGGGGCGTGGCCAAAAGTATCTCAACCCTCAGCCATGTGATGGTCTATACTCTGAATGGTATTCTGGGCTTCTGGACCCAAAGGGGCGGGGCCTAACGAATTTTAACCCCCAATGCTATTTCAATGGGTTTAGGGGCTTCTAGGCAAAAGGGGCGTGGCCAAAAGTATCTCAACCCTCAGCCATGTCATGGTCTATACTCTGAATGGTATTCTGGGCTTCTGGACCCAAAGGGGCGGGGCCTAACGAATTTAAACCCCCAATGTTATTTCAATGTGTTTAGGGGCTTCTAGGCAAAAGGGGCGTGGCCAAAAGTTTCTCAACCCTTAGCCATGTCATGGTCTATACTCTGAATGGTATTCTGGGTTTCTGGACCCAAAGGGGCGGGGCCTAACGAATTTAAACCCCCAATGTTATTTCAATGTGTTTAGGGGCTTCTAGACAAAAGGGGCGTGGCCAAACGTATCTCAACCCTCAGCCATGTCATGGTCTATACTCTGAATGGTATTCTGGGCTTCTGGACCAAAAGGGGCGGGGCCTAACGAATTTAAACCCCCAATGCTATTTCAATGGGTTTAGGGGCTTCTAGGCAAAAGGGGCGTGGCCAAAAGTATCTCTACCCTCAGCCATGTCATGGTCTATACTCTGAATGGTAATCTGGGCTTCTGGACCCAAAGGGGCGGGGCCTAACGAATTTAAACCCCCAATGCTATTTCAATGGGTTTAGGGGCTTCTAGGCAAAAGGGGCGTGGCCAAACGTATCTCAACCCTCAGCCATGTCATGGTCTATACTCTGAATGGTATTATGGGCTTTTGGACCAAAAGGGGCGGGGCCTAACGAATTTAAACCCCCAATGCTATTTCAATGGGTTTAGGGGCTTCTAGGCAAAGGGGGCGTGGCCAAAAGTATCTCAACCCTCAGCCATGTCATGGTCTATACTCTGAATGGTGTTCTGGGCTTCTGGACCCAAAAAGGCGGGTCCTAACGAATTTAAACCCCCAATGCTATTTCAATGGGTTTAGGGGCTTCTAGGCAAAAGGGGCGTGGTCAAAAGTATCTCAACCCTCAGCCTTGTCATGGTCTATACTTTGAATGGTATTCTGGGTTTCTGGACCCAAAGGGGCGGGGCCTAACGAATTTAAACCCCCAATGCTATTTCAATGGGTTTAGGGGCTTCTAGGCAAAAGGGGCGTGGCCAAAAGTATCTCAACCCTCAGCCATGTCATGGTCTATACTCTGAATGGTATTCTGGGTTTCTGGACCCAAAGGGGCGGGCCTAACGAATTTAAACCCCCAATGCTATTTCAATAGGTTTAGGGGCTTCTAGGCAAAAGGGGCGTGGCCAAACGTATCTCAACCCTCAGCCATGTCATGGTCTATACTCTGAATGGTATTCTGGGCTTCTGGACCAAAAGGGACGGGGCCTAACGAATTTAAACCCCCAATGCTATTTCAATGGGTTTAGGGGCTTCTAGGCAAAAGGGGCGTGGCCAAAAGTATCTCAACCCTCAGCCATGTCATGTTCTATACTCTGAATGGTATTCTGGGCTTCAGGACCCAAAGGGGCGGGGCCTAACGAATTTAAACCCCCAATGTTATTTTTAATGGGTTTAGGGGCTTCTAGGCAAAAGGGGCGTGGCCAAAAGTATCTCAACCCTCAGCCATGTCATGGTCTATACTCTGAATGGTGTTCTGGGCTTCTGGACCCAAAGGGGCGGGGCCTAACAAATTTAAACCCCCAATGCTATTTCAATGGGTTTAGGGGCTTCTAGGCAAAAGGGGCGTAGCCAAAAGTATCTCAACCCTCAGCCATGTCTTGGTCTATACTCTCAATGGTATTCTGGGCTTCTGGATCCAAAGGGGCGGGGCCTAACGAATTTAAACCCCGAATGCTATTTCAATGGGTTTAGAGGCTTCTAGGCAAAAGGGGCGTGGCCAAAAGTATCTCAACCCTCAGCCATTTTCATGGTCTATACTCTGAATGGTATTCTGGGCTTCTGGACCAAAAGGGGCGGGGCCTAACGAATTTAAACCCCCAATGCTATTTCAATGGGTTTAGGGGCTTCTAGGCAAAAGGGGCGTGGCCAAAAGTATCTCAACCATCAGCCATGTCATGGTCTATACTCTGAATGGTATTCTGGGCTTCTGGACCCAAAGGGGCGGGGCCTAACGAATTTAAACCCCCAATGCTATTTCAATGGGTTTAGGGGCTTCTAAGGAAAAGGGGCGTGGCCAAAAGTATATCAACCCTTAGCCATGTCATGTTCTATACTCTGAATGGTATTCTGGGCTTCTGGACCCAAAGGGGCGGGGCCTAACGAATTTAAACCCCCTATGCTATTTCAATGGGTTTAGGGGCTTCTAGGCAAAAGGGGCGTTGCCAAAAGTATCTCAACCCTCAGCCATGTCATGGTCTATACTCTGAATGGTATTCTGGGCTTCTGGACCAAAAGGGACGGGGCCTAACGAATTTAAACCCCAATGCTATTTCAATGGGTTTAGGGGCTTCTAGGCAAAAGGGGCGTAGGCCAAAAGTATCTCAACCCTCAGCCATGTCATGTTCTATACTCTGAATGGTATTCTGGGCTTCAGGACCCAAAGGGGCGGGGCCTAACGAATTTAAACCCCCAATGTTATTTTTAATGGGTTTAGGGGCTTCTAGGCAAAAGGGGCGTGGCCAAAAGTATCTCAACCCTCAGCCATGTCATGGTCTATACTCTGAATGGTGTTCTGGGCTTCTGGACCCAAAGGGGCTTGGCCTAACAAATTTAAACCCCCAATGCTATTTCAATGGGTTTAGGGGCTTCTAGGCAAAAGGGGCGTAGCCAAAAGTATCTCAACCCTCAGCCATGTCTTGGTCTATACTCTCAATGGTATTCTGGGCTTCTGGATCCAAAGGGGCGGGGCCTAACGAATTTAAACCCCGAATGCTATTTCAATGGGTTTAGAGGCTTCTAGGCAAAAGGGGCGTGGCCAAAAGTATCTCAACCCTCAGCCATTTCATGGTCTATACTCTGAATGGTATTCTGGGCTTCTGGACCAAAAGGGGCGGGGCCTAACGAATTTAAACCCCCAATGCTATTTCAATGGGTTTAGGGGCTTCTAGGCAAAAGGGGCGTGGCCAAAAGTATCTCAACCATCAGCCATGTCATGGTCTATACTCTGAATGGTATTCTGGGCTTCTGGACCCAAAGGGGCGGGGCCTAACGAATTTAAACCCCCAATGCTATTTCAATGGGTTTAGGGGCTTCTAAGGAAAAGGGGCGTGGCCAAAAGTATATCAACCCTCAGCCATGTCATGTTCTATACTCTGAATGGTATTCTGGGCTTCTGGACCCAAAGGGGCGGGGCCTAACGAATTTAAACCCCCTATGCTATTTCAATGGGTTTAGGGGCTTCTAGGCAAAAGGGGCGTTGCCAAAAGTATCTCAACCCTCAGCCATGTCATGGTCTATACTCTGAATGGTGTTCTGGGCTTCTGGACCCAAAGGGGCGGGGCCTAACGAATTAAAACCCCCAATGCTATTTCAATGGGTTTAGGGGCTTCTAGGCAAAAGGGGCGTGGCCAAAAGTATCTCAACCCTCAGCCTTGTCATGGTCTATACTTTGAATGGTATTCTGGGTTTCTGGACCCAAAAGGACGGGGCCTAACGAATTTAAACCCCCAATGCTATTTCAATGGGTTTAGGGGCTTCTAGGCAAAAGGGGCGTGGCCAAAAATATCTCAACCCTCAGCCATGTCATGGTCTATACTCTGAATGGTATTCTGGGTTTCTGGACCCAAAAGGACGGGGCCTAACGAATTTAAACCCCCAATGCTATTTCAATGGGTTTAGGGGCTTCTAGGCAAAAGGGGCGTGGCCAAAAGTATCTCAACCCTCAGCCATGTCATGTTCTATACTCTGAATGGTGTTCTGGGGTTCTGGACCCAAAGGGGCGGGGCCTAACAAATTTAAACCCCCAATGCTATTTCAATGGGTTTAGGGGCTTCTAGGCAAAAGGGGCGTAGCCAAAAGTATCTCAACCCTCAGCCATGTCTTGGTCTATACTCTTAATGGTATTCTGGGCTTCTGGATCCAAAGGGGCGGGGCCTAACGAATTTAAACCCCCAATGCTATTTCAATGGGTTTAGAGGCTTCTAGGCAAAAGGGGCGTGGCCAAAAGTATCTCAACCCTCAGTCATTTCATGGTCTATACTCTGAATGGTATTCTGGGCTTCTGGACCAAAAGGGGCGGGGCCTAACGAATTTAAACCCCCAATGCTATTTCAATGGGTTTAGGGGCTTCTAGGCAAAAGGGGCGTGGCCAAAAGTATCTCAACCATCAGCCATGTCATGGTCTATACTCTGAATGGTATTCTGGGCTTCTGGACCCAAAGGGGCGGGGCCTAACGAATTTAAACCCCCAATGCTATTTCAATGGGTTTAGGGGCTTGTAGGCAAAAGGGGCGTGGCCAAAAGTTTCTCAACCCTCAGCCATGTCATGGTCTATACTCTGAATGGTATTCTGGGTTTCTGGACCCAAAGGGGCGGGGCCTAACGAATTTAAACCCCCAATGCTATTTCAATGGGTTTAGGGGCTTCTAGGCAAAAGGGGCGTGGCCAAAAGTATCTCAACCCTCAGCCATGTCAGGGTCTATACTCTGAATGGTATTCTGGGCTTCTGGACCCAAAGGGGCGGGGCCTAACGAATTTAAACCCCCAATGCTATTTCAATGGGTTTAGGGGCTTCTAGGCAAAAGGGGCGTGGCCAAAAGTATCTCAACCCTCAGCCATGTCATGGTCTATACTCTGAATGGTATTCTGGGCTTCTGGACCCAAAGGGGCGGGGCCTAACGAATTTAAACCCCCAATGTTATTTCAATGTGTTTAGGGGCTTCTAGGCAAAAGGGGCGTGGCCAAAAGTTTCTCAACCCTCAGCCATGTCATGGTCTATACTCTGAATGGTATTCTGGGTTTCTGGACCCAAAGGGGCGGGGCCTAACGAATTTAAACCCCCAATGCTATTTCAATGGGTTTAGGGGCTTCTAGACAAAAGGGGCGTGGCCAAACGTATCTCTACCCTCAGCCATGTCATGGTCTATACTCTGAATTGTATTCTGGGCTTCTGGACCCAAAGGGGCGGGGCCTAACGAATTTAAACCCCCAATGCTATTTCAATGGGTTTAGGGGCTTGTAGGCAAAAGGGGCGTGGCCAAAAGTTTCTCAACCCTCAGCCATGTCATGGTCTATACTCTGAATGGTATTCTGGGTTTCTGGACCCAAAGGGGCGGGGCCTAACGAATTTAAACCCCCAATGCTATTTCAATGGGTTTAGGGGCTTCTAGGCAAAAGGGGCGTGGCCAAAAGTATCTCAACCCTCAGCCATGTCAGGGTCTATACTCGGAATGGTATTCTGGGCTTCTGGACCCAAAGGGGCGGGGCCTAACGAATTTAAACCCCCAATGCTATTTCAATGGGTTTAGGGGCTTCTAGGCAAAAGGGGCGTGGCCAAAAGTATCTCAACCCTCAGCCATGTCATGGTCTATACTCTGAATGGTATTCTGGGCTTCTGGACCCAAAGGGGCGGGGCCTAACGAATTTAAACCCCCAATGTTATTTCAATGTGTTTAGGGGCTTCTAGGCAAAAGGGGCGTGGCCAAAAGTTTCTCAACCCTCAGCCATGTCATGGTCTATACTCTGAATGGTATTCTGGGTTTCTGGACCCAAAGGGGCGGGGCCTAACGAATTTAAACCCCCAATGCTATTTCAATGGGTTTAGGGGCTTCTAGACAAAAGGGGCGTGGCCAAACGTATCTCTACCCTCAGCCATGTCATGGTCTATACTCTGAATGGTATTCTGGGCTTCTGGACCCAAAGGGGCGGGGCCTAACGAATTTAAACCCCCAATGCTATTTCAATGGGTTTAGGGGCTTCTAGGCAAAAGGGGCGTGGCCAAAAGTATCTCAACCCTCAGCCATGTCATGGTCTATACTCTGAATGGTGTTCTGGGCTTCTGGACCCAAAGGGGCGGGGCCTAACGAATTTAAACCCCCAATGCTATTTCAATGGGTTTAGGGGCTTCTAGGCAAAAGGGGCGTGGCCAAAAGTATCTCAACCCTCAGCCTTGTCATTTTCTATACTCTGAATGGTATTCTGGGCTTCAGGACCCAAAGGGGCGGGGCCTAACGAATTTAAACCCCCAATGCTATTTCAATGGGTATAGAGGCTTCTAGGCAAAAGGGGCGTGGCCAAAAGTATCTCAACCCTCAGCCATTTCATGGTCTATACTCTGAATGGTATTCTGGGCTTCTGGACCAAAAGGGGCGGGGCCTAACGAATTTAAACCCCCAATGCTATTTCAATGGGTTTAGGGGCTTCTAGGCAAAAGGGGCGTGGCCAAAAGTATCTCAACCATCAGCCATGTCATGGTCTATACTCTGAATGGTATTCTGGGCTTCTGGACCCAAAGGGGCGGGGCCTAACGAATTTAAACCCCCAATGTTATTTCAATGTGTTTAGGGGCTTCTAGGCAAAAGGGGCGTGGCCAAAAGTTTCTCAACCCTCAGCCATGTCATGGTCTATACTCTGAATGGTATTCTGGGTTTCTGGACCCAAAGGGGCGGGGCCTAACGAATTTAAACCCCCAATGCTATTTCAATGGGTTTAGAGGCTTCTAGGCAAAAGGGGCGTGGCCAAAAGTATCTCAACCCTCAGCCATTTCATGGTCTATACTCTGAATGGTATTCTGGGCTTCTGGACCAAAAGGGGCGGGGCCTAACGAATTTAAACCCCCAATGCTATTTCAATGGGTTTAGGGGCTTCTAGGCAAAAGGGGCGTGGCCAAAAGTATCTCAACCATCAGCCATGTCATGGTCTATACTCTGAATGGTATTCTGGGCTTCTGGACCCAAAGGGGCGGGGCCTAACGAATTTAAACCCCCAATGCTATTTCAATGGGTTTAGGGGCTTGTAGGCAAAAGGGGCGTGGCCAAAAGTTTCTCAACCCTCAGCCATGTCATGGTCTATACTCTGAATGGTATTCTGGGTTTCTGGACCCAAAGGGGCGGGGCCTAACGAATTTAAACCCCCAATGCTATTTCAATGGGTTTAGGGGCTTCTAGGCAAAAGGGGCGTGGCCAAAAGTATCTCAACCCTCAGCCATGTCAGGGTCTATACTCTGAATGGTATTCTGGGCTTCTGGACCCAAAGGGGCGGGGCCTAACGAATTTAAACCCCCAATGCTATTTCAATGGGTTTAGGGGCTTCTAGGCAAAAGGGGCGTGGCCAAAAGTATCTCAACCCTCAGCCATGTCATGGTCTATACTCTGAATTGTATTCTGGGCTTCTGGACCCAAAGGGGCGGGGCCTAACGAATTTAAACCCCCAATGCTATTTCAATGGGTTTAGGGGCTTGTAGGCAAAAGGGGCGTGGCCAAAAGTTTCTCAACCCTCAGCCATGTCATGGTCTATACTCTGAATGGTATTCTGGGTTTCTGGACCCAAAGGGGCGGGGCCTAACGAATTTAAACCCCCAATGCTATTTCAATGGGTTTAGGGGCTTCTAGGCAAAAGGGGCGTGGCCAAAAGTATCTCAACCCTCAGCCATGTCAGGGTCTATACTCGGAATGGTATTCTGGGCTTCTGGACCCAAAGGGGCGGGGCCTAACGAATTTAAACCCCCAATGCTATTTCAATGGGTTTAGGGGCTTCTAGGCAAAAGGGGCGTGGCCAAAAGTATCTCAACCCTCAGCCATGTCATGGTCTATACTCTGAATGGTATTCTGGGCTTCTGGACCCAAAGGGGCGGGGCCTAACGAATTTAAACCCCCAATGTTATTTCAATGTGTTTAGGGGCTTCTAGGCAAAAGGGGCGTGGCCAAAAGTTTCTCAACCCTCAGCCATGTCATGGTCTATACTCTGAATGGTATTCTGGGTTTCTGGACCCAAAGGGGCGGGGCCTAACGAATTTAAACCCCCAATGCTATTTCAATGGGTTTAGGGGCTTCTAGACAAAAGGGGCGTGGCCAAACGTATCTCTACCCTCAGCCATGTCATGGTCTATACTCTGAATGGTATTCTGGGCTTCTGGACCCAAAGGGGCGGGGCCTAACGAATTTAAACCCCCAATGCTATTTCAATGGGTTTAGGGGCTTCTAGGCAAAAGGGGCGTGGCCAAAAGTATCTCAACCCTCAGCCATGTCATGGTCTATACTCTGAATGGTGTTCTGGGCTTCTGGACCCAAAGGGGCGGGGCCTAACGAATTTAAACCCCCAATGCTATTTCAATGGGTTTAGGGGCTTCTAGGCAAAAGGGGCGTGGCCAAAAGTATCTCAACCCTCAGCCTTGTCATTTTCTATACTCTGAATGGTATTCTGGGCTTCAGGACCCAAAGGGGCGGGGCCTAACGAATTTAAACCCCCAATGCTATTTCAATGGGTATAGAGGCTTCTAGGCAAAAGGGGCGTGGCCAAAAGTATCTCAACCCTCAGCCATTTCATGGTCTATACTCTGAATGGTATTCTGGGCTTCTGGACCAAAAGGGGCGGGGCCTAACGAATTTAAACCCCCAATGCTATTTCAATGGGTTTAGGGGCTTCTAGGCAAAAGGGGCGTGGCCAAAAGTATCTCAACCATCAGCCATGTCATGGTCTATACTCTGAATGGTATTCTGGGCTTCTGGACCCAAAGGGGCGGGGCCTAACGAATTTAAACCCCCTATGCTATTTCAATGGGTTTAGGGGCTTCTAGGCAAAAGGGGCGTTGCCAAAAGTATCTCAACCCTCAGCCATGTCATGGTCTATACTCTGAATGGTGTTCTGGGCTTCTGGACCCAAAGGGGCGGGGCCTAACGAATTAAAACCCCCAATGCTATTTCAATGGGTTTAGGGGCTTCTAGGCAAAAGGGGCGTGGCCAAAAGTATCTCAACCCTCAGCCTTGTCATGGTCTATACTTTGAATGGTATTCTGGGTTTCTGGACCCAAAAGGACGGGGCCTAACGAATTTAAACCCCCAATGCTATTTCAATGGGTTTAGGGGCTTCTAGGCAAAAGGGGCGTGGCCAAAAATATCTCAACCCTCAGCCATGTCATGGTCTATACTCTGAATGGTATTCTGGGTTTCTGGACCCAAAAGGACGGGGCCTAACGAATTTAAACCCCCAATGCTATTTCAATGGGTTTAGGGGCTTCTAGGCAAAAGGGGCGTGGCCAAAAGTATCTCAACCCTCAGCCATGTCATGTTCTATACTCTGAATGGTGTTCTGGGGTTCTGGACCCAAAGGGGCGGGGCCTAACAAATTTAAACCCCCAATGCTATTTCAATGGGTTTAGGGGCTTCTAGGCAAAAGGGGCGTAGCCAAAAGTATCTCAACCCTCAGCCATGTCTTGGTCTATACTCTTAATGGTATTCTGGGCTTCTGGATCCAAAGGGGCGGGGCCTAACGAATTTAAACCCCCAATGCTATTTCAATGGGTTTAGAGGCTTCTAGGCAAAAGGGGCGTGGCCAAAAGTATCTCAACCCTCAGTCATTTCATGGTCTATACTCTGAATGGTATTCTGGGCTTCTGGACCAAAAGGGGCGGGGCCTAACGAATTTAAACCCCCAATGCTATTTCAATGGGTTTAGGGGCTTCTAGGCAAAAGGGGCGTGGCCAAAAGTATCTCAACCATCAGCCATGTCATGGTCTATACTCTGAATGGTATTCTGGGCTTCTGGACCCAAAGGGGCGGGGCCTAACGAATTTAAACCCCCAATGCTATTTCAATGGGTTTAGGGGCTTGTAGGCAAAAGGGGCGTGGCCAAAAGTTTCTCAACCCTCAGCCATGTCATGGTCTATACTCTGAATGGTATTCTGGGTTTCTGGACCCAAAGGGGCGGGGCCTAACGAATTTAAACCCCCAATGCTATTTCAATGGGTTTAGGGGCTTCTAGGCAAAAGGGGCGTGGCCAAAAGTATCTCAACCCTCAGCCATGTCAGGGTCTATACTCTGAATGGTATTCTGGGCTTCTGGACCCAAAGGGGCGGGGCCTAACGAATTTAAACCCCCAATGCTATTTCAATGGGTTTAGGGGCTTCTAGGCAAAAGGGGCGTGGCCAAAAGTATCTCAACCCTCAGCCATGTCATGGTCTATACTCTGAATGGTATTCTGGGCTTCTGGACCCAAAGGGGCGGGGCCTAACGAATTTAAACCCCCAATGTTATTTCAATGTGTTTAGGGGCTTCTAGGCAAAAGGGGCGTGGCCAAAAGTTTCTCAACCCTCAGCCATGTCATGGTCTATACTCTGAATGGTATTCTGGGTTTCTGGACCCAAAGGGGCGGGGCCTAACGAATTTAAACCCCCAATGCTATTTCAATGGGTTTAGGGGCTTCTAGACAAAAGGGGCGTGGCCAAACGTATCTCTACCCTCAGCCATGTCATGGTCTATACTCTGAATTGTATTCTGGGCTTCTGGACCCAAAGGGGCGGGGCCTAACGAATTTAAACCCCCAATGCTATTTCAATGGGTTTAGGGGCTTGTAGGCAAAAGGGGCGTGGCCAAAAGTTTCTCAACCCTCAGCCATGTCATGGTCTATACTCTGAATGGTATTCTGGGTTTCTGGACCCAAAGGGGCGGGGCCTAACGAATTTAAACCCCCAATGCTATTTCAATGGGTTTAGGGGCTTCTAGGCAAAAGGGGCGTGGCCAAAAGTATCTCAACCCTCAGCCATGTCAGGGTCTATACTCGGAATGGTATTCTGGGCTTCTGGACCCAAAGGGGCGGGGCCTAACGAATTTAAACCCCCAATGCTATTTCAATGGGTTTAGGGGCTTCTAGGCAAAAGGGGCGTGGCCAAAAGTATCTCAACCCTCAGCCATGTCATGGTCTATACTCTGAATGGTATTCTGGGCTTCTGGACCCAAAGGGGCGGGGCCTAACGAATTTAAACCCCCAATGTTATTTCAATGTGTTTAGGGGCTTCTAGGCAAAAGGGGCGTGGCCAAAAGTTTCTCAACCCTCAGCCATGTCATGGTCTATACTCTGAATGGTATTCTGGGTTTCTGGACCCAAAGGGGCGGGGCCTAACGAATTTAAACCCCCAATGCTATTTCAATGGGTTTAGGGGCTTCTAGACAAAAGGGGCGTGGCCAAACGTATCTCTACCCTCAGCCATGTCATGGTCTATACTCTGAATGGTATTCTGGGCTTCTGGACCCAAAGGGGCGGGGCCTAACGAATTTAAACCCCCAATGCTATTTCAATGGGTTTAGGGGCTTCTAGGCAAAAGGGGCGTGGCCAAAAGTATCTCAACCCTCAGCCATGTCATGGTCTATACTCTGAATGGTGTTCTGGGCTTCTGGACCCAAAGGGGCGGGGCCTAACGAATTTAAACCCCCAATGCTATTTCAATGGGTTTAGGGGCTTCTAGGCAAAAGGGGCGTGGCCAAAAGTATCTCAACCCTCAGCCTTGTCATTTTCTATACTCTGAATGGTATTCTGGGCTTCAGGACCCAAAGGGGCGGGGCCTAACGAATTTAAACCCCCAATGCTATTTCAATGGGTATAGAGGCTTCTAGGCAAAAGGGGCGTGGCCAAAAGTATCTCAACCCTCAGCCATTTCATGGTCTATACTCTGAATGGTATTCTGGGCTTCTGGACCAAAAGGGGCGGGGCCTAACGAATTTAAACCCCCAATGCTATTTCAATGGGTTTAGGGGCTTCTAGGCAAAAGGGGCGTGGCCAAAAGTATCTCAACCATCAGCCATGTCATGGTCTATACTCTGAATGGTATTCTGGGCTTCTGGACCCAAAGGGGCGGGGCCTAACGAATTTAAACCCCCAATGTTATTTCAATGTGTTTAGGGGCTTCTAGGCAAAAGGGGCGTGGCCAAAAGTTTCTCAACCCTCAGCCATGTCATGGTCTATACTCTGAATGGTATTCTGGGTTTCTGGACCCAAAGGGGCGGGGCCTAACGAATTTAAACCCCCAATGCTATTTCAATGGGTTTAGAGGCTTCTAGGCAAAAGGGGCGTGGCCAAAAGTATCTCAACCCTCAGCCATTTCATGGTCTATACTCTGAATGGTATTCTGGGCTTCTGGACCAAAAGGGGCGGGGCCTAACGAATTTAAACCCCCAATGCTATTTCAATGGGTTTAGGGGCTTCTAGGCAAAAGGGGCGTGGCCAAAAGTATCTCAACCATCAGCCATGTCATGGTCTATACTCTGAATGGTATTCTGGGCTTCTGGACCCAAAGGGGCGGGGCCTAACGAATTTAAACCCCCAATGCTATTTCAATGGGTTTAGGGGCTTGTAGGCAAAAGGGGCGTGGCCAAAAGTTTCTCAACCCTCAGCCATGTCATGGTCTATACTCTGAATGGTATTCTGGGTTTCTGGACCCAAAGGGGCGGGGCCTAACGAATTTAAACCCCCAATGCTATTTCAATGGGTTTAGGGGCTTCTAGGCAAAAGGGGCGTGGCCAAAAGTATCTCAACCCTCAGCCATGTCAGGGTCTATACTCTGAATGGTATTCTGGGCTTCTGGACCCAAAGGGGCGGGGCCTAACGAATTTAAACCCCCAATGCTATTTCAATGGGTTTAGGGGCTTCTAGGCAAAAGGGGCGTGGCCAAAAGTATCTCAACCCTCAGCCATGTCATGGTCTATACTCTGAATTGTATTCTGGGCTTCTGGACCCAAAGGGGCGGGGCCTAACGAATTTAAACCCCCAATGCTATTTCAATGGGTTTAGGGGCTTGTAGGCAAAAGGGGCGTGGCCAAAAGTTTCTCAACCCTCAGCCATGTCATGGTCTATACTCTGAATGGTATTCTGGGTTTCTGGACCCAAAGGGGCGGGGCCTAACGAATTTAAACCCCCAATGCTATTTCAATGGGTTTAGGGGCTTCTAGGCAAAAGGGGCGTGGCCAAAAGTATCTCAACCCTCAGCCATGTCAGGGTCTATACTCGGAATGGTATTCTGGGCTTCTGGACCCAAAGGGGCGGGGCCTAACGAATTTAAACCCCCAATGCTATTTCAATGGGTTTAGGGGCTTCTAGGCAAAAGGGGCGTGGCCAAAAGTATCTCAACCCTCAGCCATGTCATGGTCTATACTCTGAATGGTATTCTGGGCTTCTGGACCCAAAGGGGCGGGGCCTAACGAATTTAAACCCCCAATGTTATTTCAATGTGTTTAGGGGCTTCTAGGCAAAAGGGGCGTGGCCAAAAGTTTCTCAACCCTCAGCCATGTCATGGTCTATACTCTGAATGGTATTCTGGGTTTCTGGACCCAAAGGGGCGGGGCCTAACGAATTTAAACCCCCAATGCTATTTCAATGGGTTTAGGGGCTTCTAGACAAAAGGGGCGTGGCCAAACGTATCTCTACCCTCAGCCATGTCATGGTCTATACTCTGAATGGTATTCTGGGCTTCTGGACCCAAAGGGGCGGGGCCTAACGAATTTAAACCCCCAATGCTATTTCAATGGGTTTAGGGGCTTCTAGGCAAAAGGGGCGTGGCCAAAAGTATCTCAACCCTCAGCCATGTCATGGTCTATACTCTGAATGGTGTTCTGGGCTTCTGGACCCAAAGGGGCGGGGCCTAACGAATTTAAACCCCCAATGCTATTTCAATGGGTTTAGGGGCTTCTAGGCAAAAGGGGCGTGGCCAAAAGTATCTCAACCCTCAGCCTTGTCATTTTCTATACTCTGAATGGTATTCTGGGCTTCAGGACCCAAAGGGGCGGGGCCTAACGAATTTAAACCCCCAATGCTATTTCAATGGGTATAGAGGCTTCTAGGCAAAAGGGGCGTGGCCAAAAGTATCTCAACCCTCAGCCATTTCATGGTCTATACTCTGAATGGTATTCTGGGCTTCTGGACCAAAAGGGGCGGGGCCTAACGAATTTAAACCCCCAATGCTATTTCAATGGGTTTAGGGGCTTCTAGGCAAAAGGGGCGTGGCCAAAAGTATCTCAACCATCAGCCATGTCATGGTCTATACTCTGAATGGTATTCTGGGCTTCTGGACCCAAAGGGGCGGGGCCTAACGAATTTAAACCCCCAATGTTATTTCAATGTGTTTAGGGGCTTCTAGGCAAAAGGGGCGTGGCCAAAAGTTTCTCAACCCTCAGCCATGTCATGGTCTATACTCTGAATGGTATTCTGGGTTTCTGGACCCAAAGGGGCGGGGCCTAACGAATTTAAACCCCCAATGCTATTTCAATGGGTTTAGAGGCTTCTAGGCAAAAGGGGCGTGGCCAAAAGTATCTCAACCCTCAGCCATTTCATGGTCTATACTCTGAATGGTATTCTGGGCTTCTGGACCAAAAGGGGCGGGGCCTAACGAATTTAAACCCCCAATGCTATTTCAATGGGTTTAGGGGCTTCTAGGCAAAAGGGGCGTGGCCAAAAGTATCTCAACCATCAGCCATGTCATGGTCTATACTCTGAATGGTATTCTGGGCTTCTGGACCCAAAGGGGCGGGGCCTAACGAATTTAAACCCCCAATGCTATTTCAATGGGTTTAGGGGCTTGTAGGCAAAAGGGGCGTGGCCAAAAGTTTCTCAACCCTCAGCCATGTCATGGTCTATACTCTGAATGGTATTCTGGGTTTCTGGACCCAAAGGGGCGGGGCCTAACGAATTTAAACCCCCAATGCTATTTCAATGGGTTTAGGGGCTTCTAGGCAAAAGGGGCGTGGCCAAAAGTATCTCAACCCTCAGCCATGTCAGGGTCTATACTCTGAATGGTATTCTGGGCTTCTGGACCCAAAGGGGCGGGGCCTAACGAATTTAAACCCCCAATGCTATTTCAATGGGTTTAGGGGCTTCTAGGCAAAAGGGGCGTGGCCAAAAGTATCTCAACCCTCAGCCATGTCATGGTCTATACTCTGAATGGTATTCTGGGCTTCTGGACCCAAAGGGGCGGGGCCTAACGAATTTAAACCCCCAATGTTATTTCAATGTGTTTAGGGGCTTCTAGGCAAAAGGGGCGTGGCCAAAAGTTTCTCAACCCTCAGCCATGTCATGGTCTATACTCTGAATGGTATTCTGGGTTTCTGGACCCAAAGGGGCGGGGCCTAACGAATTTAAACCCCCAATGCTATTTCAATGGGTTTAGGGGATTCTAGACAAAAGGGGCGTGGCCAAACGTATCTCTACCCTCAGCCATGTCATGGTCTATACTCTGAATGGTATTCTGGGCTTCTGGACCCAAAGGGGCGGGGCCTAACGAATTTAAACCCCCAATGCTATTTCAATGGGTTTAGGGGCTTGTAGGCAAAAGGGGCGTGGCCAAAAGTTTCTCAACCCTCAGCCATGTCATGGTCTATACTCTGAATGGTGTTCTGGGCTTCTGGACCCAAAGGGGCGGGGCCTAACGAATTTAAACCCCCAATGCTATTTCAATGGGTTTAGGGGCTTCTAGGCAAAAGGGGCGTGGCCAAAAGTATCTCAACCCTCAGCCTTGTCATTTTCTATACTCTGAATGGTATTCTGGGCTTCAGGACCCAAAGGGGCGGGGCCTAACGAATTTAAACCCCCAATGCTATTTCAATGGGTATAGAGGCTTCTAGGCAAAAGGGGCGTGGCCAAAAGTATCTCAACCCTCAGCCATTTCATGGTCTATACTCTGAATGGTATTCTGGGCTTCTGGACCAAAAGGGGCGGGGCCTAACGAATTTAAACCCCCAATGCTATTTCAATGGGTTTAGGGGCTTCTAGGCAAAAGGGGCGTGGCCAAAAGTATCTCAACCATCAGCCATGTCATGGTCTATACTCTGAATGGTATTCTGGGCTTCTGGACCCAAAGGGGCGGGGCCTAACGAATTTAAACCCCCAATGCTATTTCAATGGGTTTAGGGGCTTCTAGGCAAAAGGGGCGTGGCCAAAAGTATCTCAACCATCAGCCATGTCATGGTCTATACTCTGAATGGTATTCTGGGTTTCTGGACCCAAAGGGGCGGGGCCTAACGAATTTAAACCCCCAATGTTATTTCAATGTGTTTAGGGGCTTCTAGGCAAAAGGGGCGTGGCCAAAAGTATCTCAACCCTCAGCCATGTCATGGTCTATACTCTGAATGGTATTCTGGGCTTCAGGACCCAAAGGGGCGGGGCCTAACGAATTTAAACCCCCAATGCTATTTCAACGGGTTTAGGGGCTTCTATGCAAAAGGGGCGTGGCCAAAAGTATCTCAACCCTCAGCCATGTCATGGTCTGTACTCTGAATGGTATTCTGGGCTTCTGGACCAAAAGGGGAGGGGCCTAACGAATTTAAACCCCCAATGCTATTTCAATGGGTTTAGGGGCTTCTAGGCAAAAGGGGCGTGGCCAAAAGTATCTCAACCCTCAGCCATGTCATGGTCTATACTCTGAATGGTATTCTGGGCTTCTGGACCAAAAGGGGCGGGGCCTAACGAATTTAAACCCCCAATGCTATTTCAATGGGTTTAGGGGCTTCTAGGCAAAAGGGGCGTGGCCAAAAGTATCTCTACCCTCAGCCATGTCATGGTCTATACTCTGAATGGTAATCTGGGCTTCTGGACCCAAAGGGGCGGGGCCTAACGAATTTAAACCCCCAATTTTATTTCAATGGGTTTAGGGGCTTCTAGGCAAAAGGGGCGTGGCCAAACGTATCTCAACCCTCAGCCATGTCATGGTCTATACTCTGAATGGTATTATGGGCTTTTGGACCAAAAGGGGCGGGGCCTAACGAATTTAAACCCCCAATGCTATTTCAATGGGTTTAGGGGCTTCTAGGCAAAAGGGGCGTGGTCAAAAGTATCTCAACCCTCAGCCATGTCATGGTCTATACTCTGAATGGTGTTCTGGGCTTCTGGACCCAAAGGGGCGGGCCTAACGATTTTAAACCCCCAATGCTATTTCAATGGGTTTAGGGGCTTCTAGGCAAAAGGGGCGTGGCCAAAAGTATCTCAACCGACAGCCTTGTCATGGTCTATACTTTGAATGGTATTCTGGGTTTCTGGACCCAAAGGGGCGGGGCCTAACGAATTTAAACCCCCAATGCTATTTCAATGGGTTTAGGGGCTTCTAGGCAAAAGGGGCGTGGCCAAAAGTATCTCAACCCTCAGCCATGTCATGGTCTATACTCTGAATGGTATTCTGGGTTTCTGGACCCAAAGGGGCGGGGCCTAACGAATTTAAACCCCCAATGCTATTTCAATAGGTTTAGGGGCTTCTAGGCAAAAGGGGCGTGGCCAAAAGTATCTCAACCCTCAGCCATGTCATGTTCTATACTCTGAATGGTATTCTGGGCTTCAGGACCCAAAGGGGCGGGGCCTAACGAATTTAAACCCCCAATGTTATTTTTAATGGGTTTAGGGGCTTCTAGGCAAAAGGGGCGTGGCCAAAAGTATCTCAACCCTCAGCCATGTCATGGTCTATACTCTGAATGGTGTTCTGGGGTTCTGGACCCAAAGGGGCGGGGCCTAACAAATTTAAACCCCCAATGCTATTTCAATGGGTTTAGGGGCTTCTAGGCAAAAGGGGCGTAGCCAAAAGTATCTCAACCCTCAGCCATGTCTTGGTCTATACTCTTAATGGTATTCTGGGCTTCTGGATCCAAAGGGGCGGGGCCTAACGAATTTAAACCCCCAATGCTATTTCAATGGGTTTAGAGGCTTCTAGGCAAAAGGGGCGTGGCCAAAAGTATCTCAACCCTCAGCCATTTCATGGTCTATACTCTGAATGGTATTCTGGGCTTCTGGACCAAAAGGGGCGGGGCCTAACGAATTTAAACCCCCAATGCTATTTCAATGGGTTTAGGGGCTTCTAGGCAAAAGGGGCGTGGCCAAAAGTATCTCAACCATCAGCCATGTCATGGTCTATACTCTGAATGGTATTCTGGGCTTCTGGACCCAAAGGGGCGGGGCCTAACGAATTTAAACCCCCAATGCTATTTCAATGGGTTTAGGGGCTTGTAGGCAAAAGGGGCGTGGCCAAAAGTTTCTCAACCCTCAGCCATGTCATGGTCTATACTCTGAATGGTATTCTGGGTTTCTGGACCCAAAGGGGCGGGGCCTAACGAATTTAAACCCCCAATGCTATTTCAATGGGTTTAGGGGCTTCTAGGCAAAAGGGGCGTGGCCAAAAGTATCTCAACCCTCAGCCATGTCAGGGTCTATACTCTGAATGGTATTCTGGGCTTCTGGACCCAAAGGGGCGGGGCCTAACGAATTTAAACCCCCAATGCTATTTCAATGGGTTTAGGGGCTTCTAGGCAAAAGGGGCGTGGCCAAAAGTATCTCAACCCTCAGCCATGTCATGGTCTATACTCTGAATGGTATTCTGGGCTTCTGGACCCAAAGGGGCGGGGCCTAACGAATTTAAACCCCCAATGTTATTTCAATGTGTTTAGGGGCTTCTAGGCAAAAGGGGCGTGGCCAAAAGTTTCTCAACCCTCAGCCATGTCATGGTCTATACTCTGAATGGTATTCTGGGTTTCTGGACCCAAAGGGGCGGGGCCTAACGAATTTAAACCCCCAATGCTATTTCAATGGGTTTAGGGGATTCTAGACAAAAGGGGCGTGGCCAAACGTATCTCTACCCTCAGCCATGTCATGGTCTATACTCTGAATGGTATTCTGGGCTTCTGGACCCAAAGGGGCGGGGCCTAACGAATTTAAACCCCCAATGCTATTTCAATGGGTTTAGGGGCTTGTAGGCAAAAGGGGCGTGGCCAAAAGTTTCTCAACCCTCAGCCATGTCATGGTCTATACTCTGAATGGTATTCTGGGTTTCTGGACCCAAAGGGGCGGGGCCTAACGAATTTAAACCCCCAATGCTATTTCAATGGGTTTAGGGGCTTCTAGGCAAAAGGGGCGTGGCCAAAAGTATCTCAACCCTCAGCCATGTCAGGGTCTATACTCTGAATGGTATTCTGGGCTTCTGGACCCAAAGGGACGGGGCCTAACGAATTTAAACCCCCAATGCTATTTCAATGGGTTTAGGGGCTTCTAGGCAAAAGGGGCGTGGCCAAAAGTATCTCAACCCTCAGCCATGTCATGGTCTATACTCTGAATGGTATTCTGGGCTTCTGGACCCAAAGGGGCGGGGCCTAACGAATTTAAACCCCCAATGTTATTTCAATGTGTTTAGGGGCTTCTAGGCAAAAGGGGCGTGGCCAAAAGTTTCTCAACCCTCAGCCATGTCATGGTCTATACTCTGAATGGTATTCTGGGTTTCTGGACCCAAAGGGGCGGGGCCTAACGAATTTAAACCCCCAATGCAATTTCAATGGGTTTAGGGGCTTCTAGACAAAAGGGGCGTGGCTAAACGTATCTCTACCCTCAGCCATGTCATGGTCTATACTCTGAATGGTATTCTGGGCTTCTGGACCCAAAGGGGCGGGGCCTAACGAATTTAAACCCCCAATGCTATTTCAATGGGTTTAGGGGCTTCTAGGCAAAAGGGGCGTGGCCAAAAGTATCTCAACCCTCAGCCATGTCATGGTCTATACTCTGAATGGTGTTCTGGGTTTCTGGACCCAAAGGGGCGGGGCCTAACGAATTTAAACCCCCAATGCTATTTCAATGGGTTTAGGGGCTTCTAGGCAAAAGGGGCGTGGCCAAAAGTTTCTCAACCCTCAGCCATGTCATGGTCTATACTCTGAATGGTATTCTGGGTTTCTGGACCCAAAGGGGCGGGGCCTAACGAATTTAAACCCCCAATGTTATTTCAATGTGTTTAGGGGCTTCTAGGCAAAAGGGGCGTGGCCAAAAGTATCTCAACCCTCAGCCATGTCAGGGTCTATACTCTGAATGGTATTCTGGGCTTCTGGACCCAAAGGGGCGGGGCCTAACGAATGTAAACCCCCAATGCTATTTCAATGGGTTTAGGGGCTTCTAGGCAAAAGGGGCGTGGCCAAAAGTATCTCAACCCTCAGCCATGTCATGGTCTATACTCTGAATGGTATTCTGGGCTTCTGGACCCAAAGGGGCGGGGCCTAACGAATTTAAACCCCCAATGTTATTTCAATGTGTTTAGGGGCTTCTAGGCAAAAGGGGCGTGGCCAAAAGTTTCTCAACCCTCAGCCATGTCATGGTCTATACTCTGAATGGTATTCTGGGTTTCTGGACCCAAAGGGGCGGGGCCTAACGAATTTAAACCCCCAATGCTATTTCAATGGGTTTAGGGGCTTCTAGACAAAAGGGGCGTGGCCAAACGTATCTCTACCCTCAGCCATGTCATGGTCTATACTCTGAATTGTATTCTGGGCTTCTGGACCCAAAGGGGCGGGGCCTAACGAATTTAAACCCCCAATGCTATTTCAATGGGTTTAGGGGCTTGTAGGCAAAAGGGGCGTGGCCAAAAGTTTCTCAACCCTCAGCCATGTCATGGTCTATACTCTGAATGGTATTCTGGGTTTCTGGACCCAAAGGGGCGGGGCCTAACGAATTTAAACCCCCAATGCTATTTCAATGGGTTTAGGGGCTTCTAGGCAAAAGGGGCGTGGCCAAAAGTATCTCAACCCTCAGCCATGTCAGGGTCTATACTCTGAATGGTATTCTGGGCTTCTGGACCCAAAGGGGCGGGGCCTAACGAATTTAAACCCCCAATGCTATTTCAATGGGTTTAGGGGCTTCTAGGCAAAAGGGGCGTGGCCAAAAGTATCTCAACCCTCAGCCATGTCATGGTCTATACTCTGAATGGTATTCTGGGCTTCTGGACCCAAAGGGGCGGGGCCTAACGAATTTAAACCCCCAATGTTATTTCAATGTGTTTAGGGGCTTCTAGGCAAAAGGGGCGTGGCCAAAAGTTTCTCAACCCTCAGCCATGTCATGGTCTATACTCTGAATGGTGTTCTGGGCTTCTGGACCCAAAGGGGCGGGGCCTAACGAATTTAAACCCCCAATGCTATTTCAATGGGTTTAGGGGCTTCTAGGCAAAAGGGGCGTGGCCAAAAGTATCTCAACCCTCAGCCTTGTCATTTTCTATACTCTGAATGGTATTCTGGGCTTCAGGACCCAAAGGGGCGGGGCCTAACGAATTTAAACCCCCAATGCTATTTCAATGGGTATAGAGGCTTCTAGGCAAAAGGGGCGTGGCCAAAAGTATCTCAACCCTCAGCCATTTCATGGTCTATACTCTGAATGGTATTCTGGGCTTCTGGACCAAAAGGGGCGGGGCCTAACGAATTTAAACCCCCAATGTTATTTCAATGTGTTTAGGGGCTTCTAGACAAAAGGGGCGTGGCCAAACGTATCTCAACCCTCAGCCATGTCATGGTCTATACTCTGAATGGTATTCTGGGCTTCTGGACCAAAAGGGGCGGGGCCTAACGAATTTAAACCCCCAATGCTATTTCAATGGGTTTAGGGGCTTCTAGGCAAAAGGGGCGTGGCCAAAAGTATCTCTACCCTCAGCCATGTCATGGTCTATACTCTGAATGGTAATCTGGGCTTCTGGACCCAAAGGGGCGGGGCCTAACGAATTTAAACCCCCAATGCTATTTCAATGGGTTTAGGGGCTTCTAGGCAAAAGGGGCGTGGCCAAACGTATCTCAACCCTCAGCCATGTCATGGTCTATACTCTGAATGGTATTATGGGCTTTTGGACCAAAAGGGGCGGGGCCTAACGAATTTAAACCCCCAATGCTATTTCAATGGGTTTAGGGGCTTCTAGGCAAAGGGGGCGTGGCCAAAAGTATCTCAACCCTCAGCCATGTCATGGTCTATACTCTGAATGGTGTTCTGGGCTTCTGGACCCAAAAAGGCGGGTCCTAACGAATTTAAACCCCCAATGCTATTTCAATGGGTTTAGGGGCTTCTAGGCAAAAGGGGCGTGGTCAAAAGTATCTCAACCCTCAGCCTTGTCATGGTCTATACTTTGAATGGTATTCTGGGTTTCTGGACCCAAAGGGGCGGGGCCTAACGAATTTAAACCCCCAATGCTATTTCAATGGGTTTAGGGGCTTCTAGGCAAAAGGGGCGTGGCCAAAAGTATCTCAACCCTCAGCCATGTCATGGTCTATACTCTGAATGGTATTCTGGGTTTCTGGACCCAAAGGGGCGGGCCTAACGAATTTAAACCCCCAATGCTATTTCAATAGGTTTAGGGGCTTCTAGGCAAAAGGGGCGTGGCCAAACGTATCTCAACCCTCAGCCATGTCATGGTCTATACTCTGAATGGTATTCTGGGCTTCTGGACCAAAAGGGACGGGGCCTAACGAATTTAAACCCCCAATGCTATTTCAATGGGTTTAGGGGCTTCTAGGCAAAAGGGGCGTGGCCAAAAGTATCTCAACCCTCAGCCATGTCATGTTCTATACTCTGAATGGTATTCTGGGCTTCAGGACCCAAAGGGGCGGGGCCTAACGAATTTAAACCCCCAATGTTATTTTTAATGGGTTTAGGGGCTTCTAGGCAAAAGGGGCGTGGCCAAAAGTATCTCAACCCTCAGCCATGTCATGGTCTATACTCTGAATGGTGTTCTGGGCTTCTGGACCCAAAGGGGCGGGGCCTAACAAATTTAAACCCCCAATGCTATTTCAATGGGTTTAGGGGCTTCTAGGCAAAAGGGGCGTAGCCAAAAGTATCTCAACCCTCAGCCATGTCTTGGTCTATACTCTCAATGGTATTCTGGGCTTCTGGATCCAAAGGGGCGGGGCCTAACGAATTTAAACCCCGAATGCTATTTCAATGGGTTTAGAGGCTTCTAGGCAAAAGGGGCGTGGCCAAAAGTATCTCAACCCTCAGCCATTTCATGGTCTATACTCTGAATGGTATTCTGGGCTTCTGGACCAAAAGGGGCGGGGCCTAACGAATTTAAACCCCCAATGCTATTTCAATGGGTTTAGGGGCTTCTAGGCAAAAGGGGCGTGGCCAAAAGTATCTCAACCATCAGCCATGTCATGGTCTATACTCTGAATGGTATTCTGGGCTTCTGGACCCAAAGGGGCGGGGCCTAACGAATTTAAACCCCCAATGCTATTTCAATGGGTTTAGGGGCTTCTAAGGAAAAGGGGCGTGGCCAAAAGTATATCAACCCTTAGCCATGTCATGTTCTATACTCTGAATGGTATTCTGGGCTTCTGGACCCAAAGGGGCGGGGCCTAACGAATTTAAACCCCCTATGCTATTTCAATGGGTTTAGGGGCTTCTAGGCAAAAGGGGCGTTGCCAAAAGTATCTCAACCCTCAGCCATGTCATGGTCTATACTCTGAATGGTATTCTGGGCTTCTGGACCAAAAGGGACGGGGCCTAACGAATTTAAACCCCCAATGCTATTTCAATGGGTTTAGGGGCTTCTAGGCAAAAGGGGCGTGGCCAAAAGTATCTCAACCCTCAGCCATGTCATGTTCTATACTCTGAATGGTATTCTGGGCTTCAGGACCCAAAGGGGCGGGGCCTAACGAATTTAAACCCCCAATGTTATTTTTAATGGGTTTAGGGGCTTCTAGGCAAAAGGGGCGTGGCCAAAAGTATCTCAACCCTCAGCCATGTCATGGTCTATACTCTGAATGGTGTTCTGGGCTTCTGGACCCAAAGGGGCTTGGCCTAACAAATTTAAACCCCCAATGCTATTTCAATGGGTTTAGGGGCTTCTAGGCAAAAGGGGCGTAGCCAAAAGTATCTCAACCCTCAGCCATGTCTTGGTCTATACTCTCAATGGTATTCTGGGCTTCTGGATCCAAAGGGGCGGGGCCTAACGAATTTAAACCCCGAATGCTATTTCAATGGGTTTAGAGGCTTCTAGGCAAAAGGGGCGTGGCCAAAAGTATCTCAACCCTCAGCCATTTCATGGTCTATACTCTGAATGGTATTCTGGGCTTCTGGACCAAAAGGGGCGGGGCCTAACGAATTTAAACCCCCAATGCTATTTCAATGGGTTTAGGGGCTTCTAGGCAAAAGGGGCGTGGCCAAAAGTATCTCAACCATCAGCCATGTCATGGTCTATACTCTGAATGGTATTCTGGGCTTCTGGACCCAAAGGGGCGGGGCCTAACGAATTTAAACCCCCAATGCTATTTCAATGGGTTTAGGGGCTTCTAAGGAAAAGGGGCGTGGCCAAAAGTATATCAACCCTCAGCCATGTCATGTTCTATACTCTGAATGGTATTCTGGGCTTCTGGACCCAAAGGGGCGGGGCCTAACGAATTTAAACCCCCTATGCTATTTCAATGGGTTTAGGGGCTTCTAGGCAAAAGGGGCGTTGCCAAAAGTATCTCAACCCTCAGCCATGTCATGGTCTATACTCTGAATGGTGTTCTGGGCTTCTGGACCCAAAGGGGCGGGGCCTAACGAATTAAAACCCCCAATGCTATTTCAATGGGTTTAGGGGCTTCTAGGCAAAAGGGGCGTGGCCAAAAGTATCTCAACCCTCAGCCTTGTCATGGTCTATACTTTGAATGGTATTCTGGGTTTCTGGACCCAAAAGGACGGGGCCTAACGAATTTAAACCCCCAATGCTATTTCAATGGGTTTAGGGGCTTCTAGGCAAAAGGGGCGTGGCCAAAAATATCTCAACCCTCAGCCATGTCATGGTCTATACTCTGAATGGTATTCTGGGTTTCTGGACCAAAAGGGGCGGGGCCTAACGAATTTAAACCCCCAATGCTATTTCAATAGGTTTAGGGGCTTCTAGGCAAAAGGGGCGTGGCCAAACGTATCTCAACCCTCAGCCATGTCATGGTCTATACTCTGAATGGTATTCTGGGCTTCTGGAACAAAAGGGACGGGGCCTAACGAATTTAAACCCCCAATGCTATTTCAATGGGTTTAGGGGCTTCTAGGCAAAAGGGGCGTGGCCAAAAGTATCTCAACCCTCAGCCATGTCATGTTCTATACTCTGAATGGTGTTCTGGGGTTCTGGACCCAAAGGGGCGGGGCCTAACAAATTTAAACCCCCAATGCTATTTCAATGGGTTTAGGGGCTTCTAGGCAAAAGGGGCGTAGCCAAAAGTATCTCAACCCTCAGCCATGTCTTGGTCTATACTCTTAATGGTATTCTGGGCTTCTGGATCCAAAGGGGCGGGGCCTAACGAATTTAAACCCCCAATGCTATTTCAATGGGTTTAGAGGCTTCTAGGCAAAAGGGGCGTGGCCAAAAGTATCTCAACCCTCATTCATTTCATGGTCTATACTCTGAATGGTATTCTGGGCTTCTGGACCAAAAGGGGCGGGGCCTAACGAATTTAAACCCCCAATGCTATTTCAATGGGTTTAGGGGCTTCTAGGCAAAAGGGGCGTGGCCAAAAGTATCTCAACCATCAGCCATGTCATGGTCTATACTCTGAATGGTATTCTGGGCTTCTGGACCCAAAGGGGCGGGGCCTAACGAATTTAAACCCCCAATGCTATTTCAATGGGTTTAGGGGCTTGTAGGCAAAAGGGGCGTGGCCAAAAGTTTCTCAACCCTCAGCCATGTCATGGTCTATACTCTGAATGGTATTCTGGGTTTCTGGACCCAAAGGGGCGGGGCCTAACGAATTTAAACCCCCAATGCTATTTCAATGGGTTTAGGGGCTTCTAGGCAAAAGGGGCGTGGCCAAAAGTATCTCAACCCTCAGCCATGTCAGGGTCTATACTCTGAATGGTATTCTGGGCTTCTGGACCCAAAGGGGCGGGGCCTAACGAATTTAAACCCCCAATGCTATTTCAATGGGTTTAGGGGCTTCTAGGCAAAAGGGGCGTGGCCAAAAGTATCTCAACCCTCAGCCATGTCATGGTCTATACTCTGAATGGTATTCTGGGCTTCTGGACCCAAAGGGGCGGGGCCTAACGAATTTAAACCCCCAATGTTATTTCAATGTGTTTAGGGGCTTCTAGGCAAAAGGGGCGTGGCCAAAAGTTTCTCAACCCTCAGCCATGTCATGGTCTATACTCTGAATGGTATTCTGGGTTTCTGGACCCAAAGGGGCGGGGCCTAACGAATTTAAACCCCCAATGCTATTTCAATGGGTTTAGGGGCTTCTAGACAAAAGGGGCGTGGCCAAACGTATCTCTACCCTCAGCCATGTCATGGTCTATACTCTGAATTGTATTCTGGGCTTCTGGACCCAAAGGGGCGGGGCCTAACGAATTTAAACCCCCAATGCTATTTCAATGGGTTTAGGGGCTTGTAGGCAAAAGGGGCGTGGCCAAAAGTTTCTCAACCCTCAGCCATGTCATGGTCTATACTCTGAATGGTATTCTGGGTTTCTGGACCCAAAGGGGCGGGGCCTAACGAATTTAAACCCCCAATGCTATTTCAATGGGTTTAGGGGCTTCTAGGCAAAAGGGGCGTGGCCAAAAGTATCTCAACCCTCAGCCATGTCAGGGTCTATACTCGGAATGGTATTCTGGGCTTCTGGACCCAAAGGGGCGGGGCCTAACGAATTTAAACCCCCAATGCTATTTCAATGGGTTTAGGGGCTTCTAGGCAAAAGGGGCGTGGCCAAAAGTATCTCAACCCTCAGCCATGTCATGGTCTATACTCTGAATGGTATTCTGGGCTTCTGGACCCAAAGGGGCGGGGCCTAACGAATTTAAACCCCCAATGTTATTTCAATGTGTTTAGGGGCTTCTAGGCAAAAGGGGCGTGGCCAAAAGTTTCTCAACCCTCAGCCATGTCATGGTCTATACTCTGAATGGTATTCTGGGTTTCTGGACCCAAAGGGGCGGGGCCTAACGAATTTAAACCCCCAATGCTATTTCAATGGGTTTAGGGGCTTCTAGACAAAAGGGGCGTGGCCAAACGTATCTCTACCCTCAGCCATGTCATGGTCTATACTCTGAATGGTATTCTGGGCTTCTGGACCCAAAGGGGCGGGGCCTAACGAATTTAAACCCCCAATGCTATTTCAATGGGTTTAGGGGCTTCTAGGCAAAAGGGGCGTGGCCAAAAGTATCTCAACCCTCAGCCATGTCATGGTCTATACTCTGAATGGTGTTCTGGGCTTCTGGACCCAAAGGGGCGGGGCCTAACGAATTTAAACCCCCAATGCTATTTCAATGGGTTTAGGGGCTTCTAGGCAAAAGGGGCGTGGCCAAAAGTATCTCAACCCTCAGCCTTGTCATTTTCTATACTCTGAATGGTATTCTGGGCTTCAGGACCCAAAGGGGCGGGGCCTAACGAATTTAAACCCCCAATGCTATTTCAATGGGTATAGAGGCTTCTAGGCAAAAGGGGCGTGGCCAAAAGTATCTCAACCCTCAGCCATTTCATGGTCTATACTCTGAATGGTATTCTGGGCTTCTGGACCAAAAGGGGCGGGGCCTAACGAATTTAAACCCCCAATGCTATTTCAATGGGTTTAGGGGCTTCTAGGCAAAAGGGGCGTGGCCAAAAGTATCTCAACCATCAGCCATGTCATGGTCTATACTCTGAATGGTATTCTGGGCTTCTGGACCCAAAGGGGCGGGGCCTAACGAATTTAAACCCCCAATGTTATTTCAATGTGTTTAGGGGCTTCTAGGCAAAAGGGGCGTGGCCAAAAGTTTCTCAACCCTCAGCCATGTCATGGTCTATACTCTGAATGGTATTCTGGGTTTCTGGACCCAAAGGGGCGGGGCCTAACGAATTTAAACCCCCAATGCTATTTCAATGGGTTTAGGGGCTTCTAGGCAAAAGGGGCGTGGCCAAAAGTATCTCAACCCTCAGCCATGTCATGGTCTATACTCTGAATGGTATTCTGGGCTTCAGGACCCAAAGGGGCGGGGCCTAACGAATTTAAACCCCCAATGCTATTTCAACGGGTTTAGAAGCTTCTATGCAAAAGGGGCGTGGCCAAAAGTATCTCAACCCTCAGCCATGCCATGGTCTATACTCTGAATGGTATTCTGGGCTTCTGGACCCAAAGGGGCGGGGCCTAACGAATTTAAACCCCCAATGCTATTTCAATGGGTTTAGGGGCTTCTAGGCAAAAGGGGCGTGGCCAAAAGTTTCTCAACCCTCAGCCATGTCATGGTCTATACTCTGAATGGTATTCTGGGCTTCTGGACCAAAAGGGGAGGGGCCTAACGAATTTAAACCCCCAATGCTATTTCAATGGGTTTAGGGGCTTCTAGGCAAAAGGGGCGTGGCCAAAAGTATCTCAACCCTCAGCCATGTCATGGTCTATACTCTGAATGGTATTCTGGGCTTCTGGACCAAAAGGGGCGGGGCCTAACGAATTTAAACCCCCAATGCTATTTCAATGGGTTTAGGGGCTTCTAGGCAAAAGGGGCGTGGCCAAAAGTATCTCTACCCTCAGCCATGTCATGGTCTATACTCTGAATGGTAATCTGGGCTTCTGGACCCAAAGGGGCGGGGCCTAACGAATTTAAACCCCCAATTTTATTTCAATGGGTTTAGGGGCTTCTAGGCAAAAGGGGCGTGGCCAAACGTATCTCAACCCTCAGCCATGTCATGGTCTATACTCTGAATGGTATTATGGGCTTTTGGACCAAAAGGGGCGGGGCCTAACGAATTTAAACCCCCAATGCTATTTCAATGGGTTTAGGGGCTTCTAGGCAAAAGGGGCGTGGCCAAAAGTATCTCAACCCTCAGCCATGTCATGGTCTATACTCTGAATGGTGTTCTGGGCTTCTGGACCCAAAGGGGCGGGCCTAACGATTTTAAACCCCCAATGCTATTTCAATGGGTTTAGGGGCTTCTAGGCAAAAGGGGCGTGGCCAAAAGTATCTCAACCGACAGCCTTGTCATGGTCTATACTTTGAATGGTATTCTGGGTTTCTGGACCCAAAGGGGCGGGGCCTAACGAATTTAAACCCCCAATGCTATTTCAATGGGTTTAGGGGCTTCTAGGCAAAAGGGGCGTGGCCAAAAGTATCTCAACCCTCAGCCATGTCATGGTCTATACTCTGAATGGTATTCTGGGTTTCTGGACCCAAAGGGGCGGGGCCTAACGAATTTAAACCCCCAATGCTATTTCAATAGGTTTAGGGGCTTCTAGGCAAAAGGGGCGTGGCCAAAAGTATCTCAACCCTCAGCCATGTCATGTTCTATACTCTGAATGGTATTCTGGGCTTCAGGACCCAAAGGGGCGGGGCCTAACGAATTTAAACCCCCAATGTTATTTTTAATGGGTTTAGGGGCTTCTAGGCAAAAGGGGCGTGGCCAAAAGTATCTCAACCCTCAGCCATGTCATGGTCTATACTCTGAATGGTGTTCTGGGGTTCTGGACCCAAAGGGGCGGGGCCTAACAAATTTAAACCCCCAATGCTATTTCAATGGGTTTAGGGGCTTCTAGGCAAAAGGGGCGTAGCCAAAAGTATCTCAACCCTCAGCCATGTCTTGGTCTATACTCTTAATGGTATTCTGGGCTTCTGGATCCAAAGGGGCGGGGCCTAACGAATTTAAACCCCCAATGCTATTTCAATGGGTTTAGAGGCTTCTAGGCAAAAGGGGCGTGGCCAAAAGTATCTCAACCCTCAGCCATTTCATGGTCTATACTCTGAATGGTATTCTGGGCTTCTGGACCAAAAGGGGCGGGGCCTAACGAATTTAAACCCCCAATGCTATTTCAATGGGTTTAGGGGCTTCTAGGCAAAAGGGGCGTGGCCAAAAGTATCTCAACCATCAGCCATGTCATGGTCTATACTCTGAATGGTATTCTGGGCTTCTGGACCCAAAGGGGCGGGGCCTAACGAATTTAAACCCCCAATGCTATTTCAATGGGTTTAGGGGCTTCTAGGCAAAAGGGGCGTGGCCAAAAGTATCTCAACCCTCAGCCATGTCATGGTCTATACTCTGAATGGTATTCTGGGCTTCTGGACCCAAAGGGGCGGGGCCTAACGAATTTAAACCCCCAATGTTATTTCAATGTGTTTAGGGGCTTCTAGGCAAAAGGGGCGTGGCCAAAAGTTTCTCAACCCTCAGCCATGTCATGGTCTATACTCTGAATGGTATTCTGGGTTTCTGGACCCAAAGGGGCGGGGCCTAACGAATTTAAACCCCCAATGCTATTTCAATGGGTTTAGGGGCTTCTAGACAAAAGGGGCGTGGCCAAACGTATCTCTACCCTCAGCCATGTCATGGTCTATACTCTGAATGGTATTCTGGGCTTCTGGACCCAAAGGGGCGGGGCCTAACGAATTTAAACCCCCAATGCTATTTCAATGGGTTTAGGGGCTTCTAGGCAAAAGGGGCGTGGCCAAAAGTATCTCAACCCTCAGCCATGTCATGGTCTATACTCTGAATGGTGTTCTGGGCTTCTGGACCCAAAGGGGCGGGGCCTAACGAATTTAAACCCCCAATGCTATTTCAATGGGTTTAGGGGCTTCTAGGCAAAAGGGGCGTGGCCAAAAGTATCTCAACCCTCAGCCTTGTCATTTTCTATACTCTGAATGGTATTCTGGGCTTCAGGACCCAAAGGGGCGGGGCCTAACGAATTTAAACCCCCAATGCTATTTCAATGGGTATAGAGGCTTCTAGGCAAAAGGGGCGTGGCCAAAAGTATCTCAACCCTCAGCCATTTCATGGTCTATACTCTGAATGGTATTCTGGGCTTCTGGACCAAAAGGGGCGGGGCCTAACGAATTTAAACCCCCAATGCTATTTCAATGGGTTTAGGGGCTTCTAGGCAAAAGGGGCGTGGCCAAAAGTATCTCAACCATCAGCCATGTCATGGTCTATACTCTGAATGGTATTCTGGGCTTCTGGACCCAAAGGGGCGGGGCCTAACGAATTTAAACCCCCAATGTTATTTCAATGTGTTTAGGGGCTTCTAGGCAAAAGGGGCGTGGCCAAAAGTTTCTCAACCCTCAGCCATGTCATGGTCTATACTCTGAATGGTATTCTGGGTTTCTGGACCCAAAGGGGCGGGGCCTAACGAATTTAAACCCCCAATGCTATTTCAATGGGTTTAGGGGCTTCTAGGCAAAAGGGGCGTGGCCAAAAGTATCTCAACCCTCAGCCATGTCATGGTCTATACTCTGAATGGTATTCTGGGCTTCAGGACCCAAAGGGGCGGGGCCTAACGAATTTAAACCCCCAATGCTATTTCAACGGGTTTAGGGGCTTCTATGCAAAAGGGGCGTGGCCAAAAGTATCTCAACCCTCAGCCATGCCATGGTCTATACTCTGAATGGTATTCTGGGCTTCTGGACCCAAAGGGGCGGGGCCTAACGAATTTAAACCCCCAATGCTATTTCAATGGGTTTAGGGGCTTCTAGGCAAAAGGGGCGTGGCCAAAAGTTTCTCAACCCTCAGCCATGTCATGGTCTATACTCTGAATGGTATTCTGGGCTTCTGGACCAAAAGGGGAGGGGCCTAACGAATTTAAACCCCCAATGCTATTTCAATGGGTTTAGGGGCTTCTAGGCAAAAGGGGCGTGGCCAAAAGTATCTCAACCCTCAGCCATGTCATGGTCTATACTCTGAATGGTATTCTGGGCTTCTGGACCAAAAGGGGCGGGGCCTAACGAATTTAAACCCCCAATGCTATTTCAATGGGTTTAGGGGCTTCTAGGCAAAAGGGGCGTGGCCAAAAGTATCTCTACCCTCAGCCATGTCATGGTCTATACTCTGAATGGTAATCTGGGCTTCTGGACCCAAAGGGGCGGGGCCTAACGAATTTAAACCCCCAATGCTATTTCAATGGGTTTAGGGGCTTCTAGGCAAAAGGGGCGTGGCCAAAAGTATCTCAACCATCAGCCATGTCATGGTCTATACTCTGAATGGTATTCTGGGCTTCTGGACCCAAAGGGGCGGGGCCTAACGAATTTAAACCCCCAATGCTATTTCAATGGGTTTAGGGGCTTGTAGGCAAAAGGGGCGTGGCCAAAAGTTTCTCAACCCTCAGCCATGTCATGGTCTATACTCTGAATGGTATTCTGGGTTTCTGGACCCAAAGGGGCGGGGCCTAACGAATTTAAACCCCCAATGCTATTTCAATGGGTTTAGGGGCTTCTAGGCAAAAGGGGCGTGGCCAAAAGTATCTCAACCCTCAGCCATGTCAGGGTCTATACTCTGAATGGTATTCTGGGCTTCTGGACCCAAAGGGGCGGGGCCTAACGAATTTAAACCCCCAATGCTATTTCAATGGGTTTAGGGGCTTCTAGGCAAAAGGGGCGTGGCCAAAAGTATCTCAACCCTCAGCCATGTCATGGTCTATACTCTGAATGGTATTCTGGGCTTCTGGACCCAAAGGGGCGGGGCCTAACGAATTTAAACCCCCAATGTTATTTCAATGTGTTTAGGGGCTTCTAGGCAAAAGGGGCGTGGCCAAAAGTTTCTCAACCCTCAGCCATGTCATGGTCTATACTCTGAATGGTATTCTGGGTTTCTGGACCCAAAGGGGCGGGGCCTAACGAATTTAAACCCCCAATGCTATTTCAATGGGTTTAGGGGATTCTAGACAAAAGGGGCGTGGCCAAACGTATCTCTACCCTCAGCCATGTCATGGTCTATACTCTGAATGGTATTCTGGGCTTCTGGACCCAAAGGGGCGGGGCCTAACGAATTTAAACCCCCAATGCTATTTCAATGGGTTTAGGGGCTTGTAGGCAAAAGGGGCGTGGCCAAAAGTTTCTCAACCCTCAGCCATGTCATGGTCTATACTCTGAATGGTGTTCTGGGCTTCTGGACCCAAAGGGGCGGGGCCTAACGAATTTAAACCCCCAATGCTATTTCAATGGGTTTAGGGGCTTCTAGGCAAAAGGGGCGTGGCCAAAAGTATCTCAACCCTCAGCCTTGTCATTTTCTATACTCTGAATGGTATTCTGGGCTTCAGGACCCAAAGGGGCGGGGCCTAACGAATTTAAACCCCCAATGCTATTTCAATGGGTATAGAGGCTTCTAGGCAAAAGGGGCGTGGCCAAAAGTATCTCAACCCTCAGCCATTTCATGGTCTATACTCTGAATGGTATTCTGGGCTTCTGGACCAAAAGGGGCGGGGCCTAACGAATTTAAACCCCCAATGCTATTTCAATGGGTTTAGGGGCTTCTAGGCAAAAGGGGCGTGGCCAAAAGTATCTCAACCATCAGCCATGTCATGGTCTATACTCTGAATGGTATTCTGGGCTTCTGGACCCAAAGGGGCGGGGCCTAACGAATTTAAACCCCCAATGCTATTTCAATGGGTTTAGGGGCTTCTAGGCAAAAGGGGCGTGGCCAAAAGTATCTCAACCATCAGCCATGTCATGGTCTATACTCTGAATGGTATTCTGGGTTTCTGGACCCAAAGGGGCGGGGCCTAACGAATTTAAACCCCCAATGTAATTTCAATGTGTTTAGGGGCTTCTAGGCAAAAGGGGCGTGGCCAAAAGTATCTCAACCCTCAGCCATGTCATGGTCTATACTCTGAATGGTATTCTGGGCTTCAGGACCCAAAGGGGCGGGGCCTAACGAATTTAAACCCCCAATGCTATTTCAACGGGTTTAGGGGCTTCTATGCAAAAGGGGCGTGGCCAAAAGTATCTCAACCCTCAGCCATGTCATGGTCTGTACTCTGAATGGTATTCTGGGCTTCTGGACCAAAAGGGGAGGGGCCTAACGAATTTAAACCCCCAATGCTATTTCAATGGGTTTAGGGGCTTCTAGGCAAAAGGGGCGTGGCCAAAAGTATCTCAACCCTCAGCCATGTCATGGTCTATACTCTGAATGGTATTCTGGGCTTCTGGACCAAAAGGGGCGGGGCCTAACGAATTTAAACCCCCAATGCTATTTCAATGGGTTTAGGGGCTTCTAGGCAAAAGGGGCGTGGCCAAAAGTATCTCTACCCTCAGCCATGTCATGGTCTATACTCTGAATGGTAATCTGGGCTTCTGGACCCAAAGGGGCGGGGCCTAACGAATTTAAACCCCCAATTTTATTTCAATGGGTTTAGGGGCTTCTAGGCAAAAGGGGCGTGGCCAAACGTATCTCAACCCTCAGCCATGTCATGGTCTATACTCTGAATGGTATTATGGGCTTTTGGACCAAAAGGGGCGGGGCCTAACGAATACACGCAGAGTGACACGATCTCCCCCCCCCCCCCCCCCCCCCCCCCCCCCCCCCTGGTCAAAAGTATCTCAACCCTCAGCCATGTCATGGTCTATACTCTGAATGGTGTTCTGGGCTTCTGGACCCAAAGGGGCGGGCCTAACGATTTTAAACCCCCAATGCTATTTCAATGGGTTTAGGGGCTTCTAGGCAAAAGGGGCGTGGCCAAAAGTATCTCAACCGACAGCCTTGTCATGGTCTATACTTTGAATGGTATTCTGGGTTTCTGGACCCAAAGGGGCGGGGCCTAACGAATTTAAACCCCCAATGCTATTTCAATGGGTTTAGGGGCTTCTAGGCAAAAGGGGCGTGGCCAAAAGTATCTCAACCCTCAGCCATGTCATGGTCTATACTCTGAATGGTATTCTGGGTTTCTGGACCCAAAGGGGCGGGGCCTAACGAATTTAAACCCCCAATGCTATTTCAATAGGTTTAGGGGCTTCTAGGCAAAAGGGGCGTGGTCAAAAGTATCTCAACCCTCAGCCATGTCATGTTCTATACTCTGAATGGTATTCTGGGCTTCAGGACCCAAAGGGGCGGGGCCTAACGAATTTAAACCCCCAATGTTATTTTTAATGGGTTTAGGGGCTTCTAGGCAAAAGGGGCGTGGCCAAAAGTATCTCAACCCTCAGCCATGTCATGGTCTATACTCTGAATGGTGTTCTGGGGTTCTGGACCCAAAGGGGCGGGGCCTAACAAATTTAAACCCCCAATGCTATTTCAATGGGTTTAGGGGCTTCTAGGCAAAAGGGGCGTAGCCAAAAGTATCTCAACCCTCAGCCATGTCTTGGTCTATACTCTTAATGGTATTCTGGGCTTCTGGATCCAAAGGGGCGGGGCCTAACGAATTTAAACCCCCAATGCTATTTCAATGGGTTTAGAGGCTTCTAGGCAAAAGGGGCGTGGCCAAAAGTATCTCAACCCTCAGCCATTTCATGGTCTATACTCTGAATGGTATTCTGGGCTTCTGGACCAAAAGGGGCGGGGCCTAACGAATTTAAACCCCCAATGCTATTTCAATGGGTTTAGGGGCTTCTAGGCAAAAGGGGCGTGGCCAAAAGTATCTCAACCATCAGCCATGTCATGGTCTATACTCTGAATGGTATTCTGGGCTTCTGGACCCAAAGGGGCGGGGCCTAACGAATTTAAACCCCCAATGCTATTTCAATGGGTTTAGGGGCTTGTAGGCAAAAGGGGCGTGGCCAAAAGTTTCTCAACCCTCAGCCATGTCATGGTCTATACTCTGAATGGTATTCTGGGTTTCTGGACCCAAAGGGGCGGGGCCTAACGAATTTAAACCCCCAATGCTATTTCAATGGGTTTAGGGGCTTCTAGGCAAAAGGGGCGTGGCCAAAAGTATCTCAACCCTCAGCCATGTCAGGGTCTATACTCTGAATGGTATTCTGGGCTTCTGGACCCAAAGGGGCGGGGCCTAACGAATTTAAACCCCCAATGCTATTTCAATGGGTTTAGGGCTTCTAGGCAAAAGGGCGTGGCCAAAAGTATCTCAACCCTCAGCCATGTCATGGTCTATACTCTGAATGGTATTCTGGGCTTCTGGACCCAAAGGGGCGGGGCCTAACGAATTTAAACCCCCAATGTTATTTCAATGTGTTTAGGGGCTTCTAGGCAAAAGGGGCGTGGCCAAAAGTTTCTCAACCCTCAGCCATGTCATGGTCTATACTCTGAATGGTATTCTGGGTTTCTGGACCCAAAGGGGCGGGGCCTAACGAATTTAAACCCCCAATGCTATTTCAATGGGTTTAGGGGATTCTAGACAAAAGGGGCGTGGCCAAACGTATCTCTACCCTCAGCCATGTCATGGTCTATACTCTGAATGGTATTCTGGGCTTCTGGACCCAAAGGGGCGGGGCCTAACGAATTTAAACCCCCAATGCTATTTCAATGGGTTTAGGGGCTTGTAGGCAAAAGGGGCGTGGCCAAAAGTTTCTCAACCCTCAGCCATGTCATGGTCTATACTCTGAATGGTATTCTGGGTTTCTGGACCCAAAGGGGCGGGGCCTAACGAATTTAAACCCCCAATGCTATTTCAATGGGTTTAGGGGCTTCTAGGCAAAAGGGGCGTGGCCAAAAGTATCTCAACCCTCAGCCATGTCAGGGTCTATACTCTGAATGGTATTCTGGGCTTCTGGACCCAAAGGGACGGGGCCTAACGAATTTAAACCCCCAATGCTATTTCAATGGGTTTAGGGGCTTCTAGGCAAAAGGGGCGTGGCCAAAAGTATCTCAACCCTCAGCCATGTCATGGTCTATACTCTGAATGGTATTCTGGGCTTCTGGACCCAAAGGGGCGGGGCCTAACGAATTTAAACCCCCAATGTTATTTCAATGTGTTTAGGGGCTTCTAGGCAAAAGGGGCGTGGCCAAAAGTTTCTCAACCCTCAGCCATGTCATGGTCTATACTCTGAATGGTATTCTGGGTTTCTGGACCCAAAGGGGCGGGGCCTAACGAATTTAAACCCCCAATGCAATTTCAATGGGTTTAGGGGCTTCTAGACAAAAGGGGCGTGGCTAAACGTATCTCTACCCTCAGCCATGTCATGGTCTATACTCTGAATGGTATTCTGGGCTTCTGGACCCAAAGGGGCGGGGCCTAACGAATTTAAACCCCCAATGCTATTTCAATGGGTTTAGGGGCTTCTAGGCAAAAGGGGCGTGGCCAAAAGTATCTCAACCCTCAGCCATGTCATGGTCTATACTCTGAATGGTGTTCTGGGTTTCTGGACCCAAAGGGGCGGGGCCTAACGAATTTAAACCCCCAATGCTATTTCAATGGGTTTAGGGGCTTCTAGGCAAAAGGGGCGTGGCCAAAAGTTTCTCAACCCTCAGCCATGTCATGGTCTATACTCTGAATGGTATTCTGGGTTTCTGGACCCAAAGGGGCGGGGCCTAACGAATTTAAACCCCCAATGTTATTTCAATGTGTTTAGGGGCTTCTAGGCAAAAGGGGCGTGGCCAAAAGTATCTCAACCCTCAGCCATGTCAGGGTCTATACTCTGAATGGTATTCTGGGCTTCTGGACCCAAAGGGGCGGGGCCTAACGAATGTAAACCCCCAATGCTATTTCAATGGGTTTAGGGGCTTCTAGGCAAAAGGGGCGTGGCCAAAAGTATCTCAACCCTCAGCCATGTCATGGTCTATACTCTGAATGGTATTCTGGGCTTCTGGACCCAAAGGGGCGGGGCCTAACGAATTTAAACCCCCAATGTTATTTCAATGTGTTTAGGGGCTTCTAGGCAAAAGGGGCGTGGCCAAAAGTTTCTCAACCCTCAGCCATGTCATGGTCTATACTCTGAATGGTATTCTGGGTTTCTGGACCCAAAGGGGCGGGGCCTAACGAATTTAAACCCCCAATGCTATTTCAATGGGTTTAGGGGCTTCTAGACAAAAGGGGCGTGGCCAAACGTATCTCTACCCTCAGCCATGTCATGGTCTATACTCTGAATTGTATTCTGGGCTTCTGGACCCAAAGGGGCGGGGCCTAACGAATTTAAACCCCCAATGCTATTTCAATGGGTTTAGGGGCTTGTAGGCAAAAGGGGCGTGGCCAAAAGTTTCTCAACCCTCAGCCATGTCATGGTCTATACTCTGAATGGTATTCTGGGTTTCTGGACCCAAAGGGGCGGGGCCTAACGAATTTAAACCCCCAATGCTATTTCAATGGGTTTAGGGGCTTCTAGGCAAAAGGGGCGTGGCCAAAAGTATCTCAACCCTCAGCCATGTCAGGGTCTATACTCTGAATGGTATTCTGGGCTTCTGGACCCAAAGGGGCGGGGCCTAACGAATTTAAACCCCCAATGCTATTTCAATGGGTTTAGGGGCTTCTAGCAAAAGGGGCGTGGCCAAAAGTATCTCAACCCTCAGCCATGTCATGGTCTATACTCTGAATGGTATTCTGGGCTTCTGGACCCAAAGGGGCGGGGCCTAACGAATTTAAACCCCCAATGTTATTTCAATGTGTTTAGGGGCTTCTAGGCAAAAGGGGCGTGGCCAAAAGTTTCTCAACCCTCAGCCATGTCATGGTCTATACTCTGAATGGTGTTCTGGGCTTCTGGACCCAAAGGGGCGGGGCCTAACGAATTTAAACCCCCAATGCTATTTCAATGGGTTTAGGGGCTTCTAGGCAAAAGGGGCGTGGCCAAAAGTATCTCAACCCTCAGCCTTGTCATTTTCTATACTCTGAATGGTATTCTGGGCTTCAGGACCCAAAGGGGCGGGGCCTAACGAATTTAAACCCCCAATGCTATTTCAATGGGTATAGAGGCTTCTAGGCAAAAGGGGCGTGGCCAAAAGTATCTCAACCCTCAGCCATTTCATGGTCTATACTCTGAATGGTATTCTGGGCTTCTGGACCAAAAGGGGCGGGGCCTAACGAATTTAAACCCCCAATGCTATTTCAATGGGTTTAGGGGCTTCTAGGCAAAAGGGGCGTGGCCAAAAGTATCTCAACCATCAGCCATGTCATGGTCTATACTCTGAATGGTATTCTGGGCTTCTGGACCCAAAGGGGCGGGGCCTAACGAATTTAAACCCCCAATGTTATTTCAATGTGTTTAGGGGCTTCTAGGCAAAAGGGGCGTGGCCAAAAGTTTCTCAACCCTCAGCCATGTCATGGTCTATACTCTGAATGGTATTCTGGGTTTCTGGACCCAAAGGGGCGGGGCCTAACGAATTTAAACCCCCAATGCTATTTCAATGGGTTTAGGGGCTTCTAGGCAAAAGGGGCGTGGCCAAAAGTATCTCAACCCTCAGCCATGTCATGGTCTATACTCTGAATGGTATTCTGGGCTTCAGGACCCAAAGGGGCGGGGCCTAACGAATTTAAACCCCCAATGCTATTTCAACGGGTTTAGGGGCTTCTATGCAAAAGGGGCGTGGCCAAAAGTATCTCAACCCTCAGCCATGCCATGGTCTATACTCTGAATGGTATTCTGGGCTTCTGGACCCAAAGGGGCGGGGCCTAACGAATTTAAACCCCCAATGCTATTTCAATGGGTTTAGGGGCTTCTAGGCAAAAGGGGCGTGGCCAAAAGTTTCTCAACCCTCAGCCATGTCATGGTCTATACTCTGAATGGTATTCTGGGCTTCTGGACCAAAAGGGGAGGGGCCTAACGAATTTAAACCCCCAAACCTATTTCAATGGGTTTAGGGGCTTCTAGGCAAAAGGGGCGTGGCCAAAAGTATCTCAACCCTCAGCCATGTCATGGTCTATACTCTGAATGGTATTCTGGGCTTCTGGACCAAAAGGGGCGGGGCCTAACGAATTTAAACCCCCAATGCTATTTCAATGGGTTTAGGGGCTTCTAGGCAAAAGGGGCGTGGCCAAAAGTATCTCTACCCTCAGCCATGTCATGGTCTATACTCTGAATGGTAATCTGGGCTTCTGGACCTAAAGGGGCGGGGCCTAACGAATTTAAACCCCCAATGCTATTTCAATGGGTTTAGGGGCTTCTAGGCAAAAGGGGCATAGCCAAACGTATCTCAAACCTCAGCCATGTCATGGTCTATACTCTGAATGGTATTATGGGCTTTTGGACCAAAAAGGGGCGGGGCCTAACGAATTTAAACCCCCAATGCTATTTCAATGGGTTTAGGGGCTTCTAGGCAAAAGGGGCGTGGCCAAAAGTATCTCAACCCTCAGCCTTGTCATGGTCTATACTTTGAATGATATTCTGGGTTTCTGGACCCAAAGGGGCGGGGCCTAACGAATTTAAACCCCCAATGTTATTTCAATGGGTTTAGGGGCTTCTAGGCAAAAGGGGCGTGGCCAAAAGTTTCTCAACCCTCAGCCATGTCATGGTCTATACTCTGAATGGTATTCTGGGTTTCTGGACCCAAAGGGGCGGGGCCTAACGAATTTAAACCCCCAATGCTATTTCAATGGGTTTAGGGGCTTCTAGGCAAAAGGGGCGTGGCCAAAAGTATCTCAACCCTCAGCCATGTCATGGTCTATACTCTGAATGGTATTCTGGGCTTCAGGACCCAAAGGGGCGGGGCCTAACGAATTTAAACCCCCAATGCTATTTCAACGGGTTTAGGGGCTTCTATGCAAAAGGGGCGTGGCCAAAAGTATCTCAACCCTCAGCCATGTCTTGGTCTATACTCTTAATGGTATTCTGGGCTTCTGGATCCAAAGGGGCGGGGCCTAACGAATTTAAACCCCCAATGCTATTTCAATGGGTTTAGAGGCTTCTAGGCAAAAGGGGCGTGGCCAAAAGTATCTCAACCCTCAGCCATTTCATGGTCTATACTCTGAATGGTATTCTGGGCTTCTGGACCAAAAGGGGCGGGGCCTAACGAATTTAAACCCCCAATGCTATTTCAATGGGTTTAGGGGCTTCTAGGCAAAAGGGGCGTGGCCAAAAGTATCTCAACCATCAGCCATGTCATGGTCTATACTCTGAATGGTATTCTGGGCTTCTGGACCCAAAGGGGCGGGGCCTAACGAATTTAAACCCCCAATGCTATTTCAATGGGTTTAGGGGCTTGTAGGCAAAAGGGGCGTGGCCAAAAGTTTCTCAACCCTCAGCCATGTCATGGTCTATACTCTTAATGGTATTCTGGGCTTCTGGATCCAAAGGGGCGGGGCCTAACGAATTTAAACCCCCAATGCTATTTCAATGGGTTTAGAGGCTTCTAGGCAAAAGGGGCGTGGCCAAAAGTATCTCAACCATCAGCCATGTCATGGTCTATACTCTGAATGGTATTCTGGGCTTATGGACCCAAAGGGGCGGGGCCTAACGAATTTAAACCCCCAATGCTATTTCAATGGGTTTAGGGGCTTCTAGGCAAAAGGGGCGTGGCCAAAAGTTTCTCAACCCTCAGACATGTCATGGTCTATACTCTGAATGGTATTCTGGGCTTCTGGACCAAAAGGGGCGGGGCCTAACGAATTTAAACCCCCAATGCTATTTCAATGGGTTTAGGGGCTTCTAGGCAAAAGGGGCGTGGCCAAAAGTATCTCAACCCTCAGCCATGTCATGGTCTATACTCTGAATGGTATTCTGGGCTTCTGGACCCAAAGGGGCGGGGCCTAACGAATTTAAACCCCCAATGTTATTTCAATGTGTTTAGGGGCTTCTAGGCAAAAGGGGCGTGGCCAAAAGTTTCTCAACCCTCAGCCATGTCATGGTCTATACTCTGAATGTTATTCTATTTTTCTGGACCCAAAGGGGCGGGGCCTAACGAATTTAAACCCCCAATGTTATTTCAATGTGTTTAGGGGCTTTTAGACAAAAGGGGCGTGGCCAAACGTATCTCAACCCTCAGCCATGTCATGGTCTATACTCTGAATGGTATTCTGGGCTTCTGGACCCAAAGGGGCGGGGCCTAACGAATTTATACCCCCAATGCTATTTCAATGGGTTTAGGGGCTTGTAGGCAAAAGGGGCGTGGCCAAAAGTTTCTCAACCCTCAGCCATGTCATGGTCTATACTCTGAATGGTATTCTGGGTTTCTGGACCCAAAGGGGCGGGGCCTAACGAATTTAAACCCCCAATGCTATTTCAATGGGTTTAGGGGCTTCTAGGCAAAAGGGGCGTGGCCAAAAGTATCTCAACCCTCAGCCATGTCAGGGTCTATACTCTGAATGGTATTCTGGGCTTCTGGACCAAAAGGGGCGGGGCCTAACGAATTTAAACCCCCAATGCTATTTCAATGGGTTTAGGGGCTTCTAGGCAAAAGGGGCGTGGCCAAAAGTTTCTCAACCCTCAGCCATGTCATGGTCTATACTCTGAATGGTATTCTGGGTTTCTGGACCCAAAGGGGCGGGGCCTAACGAATTTAAACCCCCAATGCTATTTCAATGGGTTTAGGGGCTGCTAGGCAAAAGGGGCGTGGCCAAACGTATCTCAACCCTCAGCCATGTCATGGTCTATACTCTGAATGGTATTCTGGGCTTCTGGACCCAAAGGGGCGGAGCCTATAGAATTTAAACCCCCAATGCTATTTCAATGGGTTTAGGGGCTTCTAGGCAAAAGGGGCGTGGCCAAACGTATCTCTACCCTCAGCCATGTCATGGTCTATACTCTGAATGGTATTCTGGGCTTCTGGACCCAAAGGGGCGGGGCCTAACGAATGTAAACCCCCAATGTTATTTCAATGTGTTTAGGGGCTTCTAGGCAAAAGGGGCGTGGCCAAAAGTATCTCAACCCTCAGCCATGTCATGGTCTATACTCTGAATGGTATTCTTGGTTTCTGGACCCAAAGGGGCGGGGCCTAACGAATTTAAACCCCCAATGCTATTTCAATGGGTTTAGGGGCTTCTAGACAAAAGGGGCGTGGCCAAACGTATCTCAACCCTCAGCCATGTCATGGTCTATACTCTGAATGGTATTCTGGGCTTCTGGACCCAAAGGGGCGGGGCCTAACGAATTTAAACCCCCAATGCTATTTCAATGGGTTTAGGGGCTTCTAGGCAAAAGGGGCGTGGCCAAAAGTTTCTCAACCCTCAGACATGTCATGGTCTATACTCTGAATGGTATTCTGGGCTTCTGGACCAAAAGGGGCGGGGCCTAACGAATTTAAACCCCCAATGCTATTTCAATGGGTTTAGGGGCTTCTAGGCAAAAGGGGCGTGGCCAAAAGTATCTTAACCCTCAGCCATGTGATGGGCTATACTCTGAATGGTATTCTGGGCTTCTGGACCCAAAGGGGCGGGGCCTAACGAATTTAAACCCCAATGCTATTTCAATGGGTTTAGGGGCTTCTAGGCAAAAGGGGCGTGGCCAAAAGTATCTCAACCCTCAGCCATGTGATGGTCTATACTCTGAATGGTATTCTGGGCTTCTGGACCCAAAGGGGCGGGGCCTAACGAATTTTAACCCCCAATGCTATTTCAATGGGTTTAGGGGCTTCTAGGCAAAAGGGGCGTGGCCAAAAGTATCTCAACCCTCAGCCATGTCATGGTCTATACTCTGAATGGTATTCTGGGCTTCTGGACCCAAAGGGGCGGGGCCTAACGAATTTAAACCCCCAATGTTATTTCAATGTGTTTAGGGGCTTCTAGGCAAAAGGGGCGTGGCCAAAAGTTTCTCAACCCTTAGCCATGTCATGGTCTATACTCTGAATGGTATTCTGGGTTTCTGGACCCAAAGGGGCGGGGCCTAACGAATTTAAACCCCAATGTTATTTCAATGTGTTTAGGGGCTTCTAGACAAAAGGGGCGTGGCCAAACGTATCTCAACCCTCAGCCATGTCATGGTCTATACTCTGAATGGTATTCTGGGCTTCTGGACCCAAAGGGGCGGGGCCTAACGAATTTAAACCCCCAATGCTATTTCAATGGGTTTAGGGGCTTCTAGGCAAAAGGGGCGTGGCCAAAAGTATCTCAACCCTCAGCCATGTCATGGTCTATACTCTGAATGGTATTCTGGGCTTCTGGACCCAAAGGGGCGGGGCCTAACGAATTTAAACCCCCAATGTTATTTCAATGTGTTTAGGGGCTTCTAGGCAAAAGGGGCGTGGCCAAAAGTTTCTCAACCCTCAGCCATGTCATGGTCTATACTCTGAATGGTATTCTGGGTTTCTGGACCAAAGGGGCGGGGCCTAACGAATTTAAACCCCCAATGTTATTTCAATGTGTTTAGGGGCTTCTAGACAAAAGGGGCGTGGCCAAACGTATCTCAACCCTCAGCCATGTCATGGTCTATACTCTGAATGGTATTCTGGGCTTCTGGACCCAAAGGGGCGGGGCCTAACGAATTTAAACCCCCAATGCTATTTCAATGGGTTTAGGGGCTTCTAGGCAAAAGGGGCGTGGCCAAAAGTTTCTCAACCCTCAGCCATGTCATGGTCTATACTCTGAATGGTATTCTGGGCTTCTGGACCAAAAGGGGCGGGGCCTAACGAATTTAAACCCCCAATGCTATTTCAATGGGTTTAGGGGCTTCTAGGCAAAAGGGGCGTGGCCAAAAGTATTTCAACCCTCTGCCATGTGATGGTCTATACTCTGAATTGTATTCTGGGCTTCTGGACCCAAAGGGGCGGGGCCTAACGAATTTAAACCCCAATGCTATTTCAATGGGTTTAGGGGCTTCTAGGCAAAAGGGGCGTGGCCAAAAGTTTCTCAACCCTCAGCCATGTCATGGTCTATACTCTGAATGGTATTCTGGGCTTCTGGACCAAAAGGGGAGGGGCCTAACGAATTTAAACCCCCAATGCTATTTCAATGGGTTTAGGGGCTTCTAGGCAAAAGGGGCGTGGCAAAAAGTATCTCAACCCTCAGCCATGTCATGGTCTATACTCTGAATGGTATTCTGGGCTTCTGGACCAAAAGGGGCGGGGCCTAACGAATTTAAACCCCCAATGCTATTTCAATGGGTTTAGGGGCTTCTAGGCAAAAGGGGCGTGGCCAAAAGTATCTCTACCCTCAGCCATGTCATGGTCTATACTCTGAATGGTAATCTGGGCTTCTGGACCCAAAGGGGCGGGGCCTAACGAATTTAAACCCCCAATGCTATTTCAATGGGTTTAGGGGCTTCTAGGCAAAAGGGGCGTGGCCAAACGTATCTCAACCCTCAGCCATGTCATGGTCTATACTCTGAATGGTATTATGGGCTTTTGGACCAAAAGGGGCGGGGCCTAACGAATTTATACCCCCAATGCTATTTCAATGGGTTTAGGGGCTTCTAGGCAAAGGGGGCGTGGCCAAAAGTATCTCAACCCTCAGCCATGTCATGGTCTATACTCTGAATGGTGTTCTGGGCTTCTGGACCCAAAAAGGCGGGTCCTAACGAATTTAAACCCCCAATGCTATTTCAATGGGTTTAGGGGCTTCTAGGCAAAAGGGGCGTGGTCAAAAGTATCTCAACCCTCAGCCTTGTCATGGTCTATACTTTGAATGGTATTCTGGGTTTCTGGACCCAAAGGGGCGGGGCCTAACGAATTTAAACCCCCAATGCTATTTCAATGGGTTTAGGGGCTTCTAGGCAAAAGGGGCGTGGCCAAAAGTATCTCAACCCTCAGCCATGTCATGGTCTATACTCTGAATGGTATTCTGGGTTTCTGGACCCAAAGGGGCGGGCCTAACGAATTTAAACCCCCAATGCTATTTCAATAGGTTTAGGGGCTTCTAGGCAAAAGGGGCGTGGCCAAACGTATCTCAACCCTCAGCCATGTCATGGTCTATACTCTGAATGGTATTCTGGGCTTCTGGACCAAAAGGGACGGGCCTAACGAATTTAAACCCCCAATGCTATTTCAATGGGTTTAGGGCTTCTAGGCAAAAGGGGCGTGGCCAAAAGTATCTCAACCCTCAGCCATGTCATGTTCTATACTCTGAATGGTATTCTGGGCTTCAGGACCCAAAGGGGCGGGGCCTAACGAATTTAAACCCCAATGTTATTTTTAATGGGTTTAGGGGCTTCTAGGCAAAAGGGGCGTGGCCAAAAGTATCTCAACCCTCAGCCATGTCATGGTCTATACTCTGAATGGTGTTCTGGGCTTCTGGACCCAAAGGGGCGGGGCCTAACAAATTTAAACCCCCAATGCTATTTCAATGGGTTTAGGGGCTTCTAGGCAAAAGGGGCGTAGCCAAAAGTATCTCAACCCTCAGCCATGTCTTGGTCTATACTCTCAATGGTATTCTGGGCTTCTGGATCCAAAGGGGCGGGGCCTAACGAATTTAAACCCCGAATGCTATTTCAATGGGTTTAGAGGCTTCTAGGCAAAAGGGGCGTGGCCAAAAGTATCTCAACCCTCACCCATTTCATGGTCTATACTCTGAATGGTATTCTGGGCTTCTGGACCAAAAGGGGCGGGGCCTAACGAATTTAAACCCCCAATGCTATTTCAATGGGTTTAGGGGCTTCTAGGCAAAAGGGGCGTGGCCAAAAGTATCTCAACCATCAGCCATGTCATGGTCTATACTCTGAATGGTATTCTGGGCTTCTGGACCCAAAGGGGCGGGGCCTAACGAATTTAAACCCCCAATGCTATTTCAATGGGTTTAGGGGCTTCTAAGGAAAAGGGGCGTGGCCAAAAGTATATCAACCCTCAGCCATGTCATGTTCTATACTCTGAATGGTATTCTGGGCTTCTGGACCCAAAGGGGCGGGGCCTAACGAATTTAAACCCCCTATGCTATTTCAATGGGTTTAGGGGCTTCTAGGCAAAAGGGGCGTTGCCAAAAGTATCTCAACCCTCAGCCATGTCATGGTCTATACTCTGAATGGTATTCTGGGCTTCTGGACCAAAAGGGACGGGGCCTAACGAATTTAAACCCCCAATGCTATTTCAATGGGTTTAGGGGCTTCTAGGCAAAAGGGGCGTGGCCAAAAGTATCTCAACCCTCAGCCATGTCATTTTCTATACTCTGAATGGTATTCTGGGCTTCAGGACCCAAAGGGGCGGGGCCTAACGAATTTAAACCCCCAATGTTATTTTTAATGGGTTTAGGGGCTTCTAGGCAAAAGGGGCGTGGCCAAAAGTATCTCAACCCTCAGCCATGTCATGGTCTATACTCTGAATGGTGTTCTGGGCTTCTGGACCCAAAGGGGCGGGGCCTAACAAATTTAAACCCCCAATGCTATTTCAATGGGTTTAGGGGCTTCTAGGCAAAAGGGGCGTAGCCAAAAGTATCTCAACCCTCAGCCATGTCTTGGTCTATACTCTCAATGGTATTCTGGGCTTCTGGATCCAAAGGGGCGGGGCCTAACGAATTTAAACCCCGAATGCTATTTCAATGGGTTTAGAGGCTTCTAGGCAAAAGGGGCGTGGCCAAAAGTATCTCAACCCTCAGCCATTTCATGGTCTATACTCTGAATGGTATTCTGGGCTTCTGGACCAAAAGGGGCGGGGCCTAACGAATTTAAACCCCCAATGCTATTTCAATGGGTTTAGGGGCTTCTAGGCAAAAGGGGCGTGGCCAAAAGTATCTCAACCATCAGCCATGTCATGGTCTATACTCTGAATGGTATTCTGGGCTTCTGGACCCAAAGGGGCGGGGCCTAACGAATTTAAACCCCCAATGCTATTTCAATGGGTTTAGGGGCTTCTAAGGAAAAGGGGCGTGGCCAAAAGTATATCAACCCTCAGCCATGTCATGTTCTATACTCTGAATGGTATTCTGGGCTTCTGGACCCAAAGGGGCGGGGCCTAACGAATTTAAACCCCGTATGCTATTTCAATGGGTTTAGGGGCTTCTAGGCAAAAGGGGCGTTGCCAAAAGTATCTCAACCCTCAGCCATGTCATGGTCTATACTCTGAATGGTGTTCTGGGCTTCTGGACCCAAAGGGGCGGGGCCTAACGAATTAAAACCCCCAATGCTATTTCAATGGGTTTAGGGGCTTCTAGGCAAAAGGGGCGTGGCCAAAAGTATCTCAACCCTCAGCCTTGTCATGGTCTATACTTTGAATGGTATTCTGGGTTTCTGGACCCAAAAGGACGGGGCCTAACGAATTTAAACCCCCAATGCTATTTCAATGGGTTTAGGGGCTTCTAGGCAAAAGGGGCGTGGCCAAAAATATCTCAACCCTCAGCCATGTCATGGTCTATACTCTGAATGGTATTCTGGGTTTCTGGACCAAAAGGGGCGGGGCCTAACGAATTTAAACCCCCAATGCTATTTCAATAGGTTTAGGGGCTTCTAGGCAAAAGGGGCGTGGCCAAACGTATCTCAACCCTCAGCCATGTCATGGTCTATACTCTGAATGGTATTCTGGGCTTCTGGAACAAAAGGGACGGGGCCTAACGAATTTAAACCCCCAATGCTATTTCAATGGGTTTAGGGGCTTCTAGGCAAAAGGGGCGTGGCCAAAAGTATCTCAACCCTCAGCCATGTCATGTTCTATACTCTGAATGGTGTTCTGGGGTTCTGGACCCAAAGGGGCGGGGCCTAACAAATTTAAACCCCCAATGCTATTTCAATGGGTTTAGGGGCTTCTAGGCAAAAGGGGCGTAGCCAAAAGTATCTCAACCCTCAGCCATGTCTTGGTCTATACTCTTAATGGTATTCTGGGCTTCTGGATCCAAAGGGGCGGGGCCTAACGAATTTAAACCCCCAATGCTATTTCAATGGGTTTAGAGGCTTCTAGGCAAAAGGGGCGTGGCCAAAAGTATCTCAACCCTCAGTCATTTCATGGTCTATACTCTGAATGGTATTCTGGGCTTCTGGACCAAAAGGGGCGGGGCCTAACGAATTTAAACCCCCAATGCTATTTCAATGGGTTTAGGGGCTTCTAGGCAAAAGGGGCGTGGCCAAAAGTATCTCAACCATCAGCCATGTCATGGTCTATACTCTGAATGGTATTCTGGGCTTCTGGACCCAAAGGGGCGGGGCCTAACGAATTTAAACCCCCAATGCTATTTCAATGGGTTTAGGGGCTTGTAGGCAAAAGGGGCGTGGCCAAAAGTTTCTCAACCCTCAGCCATGTCATGGTCTATACTCTGAATGGTATTCTGGGTTTCTGGACCCAAAGGGGCGGGGCCTAACGAATTTAAACCCCCAATGCTATTTCAATGGGTTTAGGGGCTTCTAGGCAAAAGGGGCGTGGCCAAAAGTATCTCAACCCTCAGCCATGTCAGGGTCTATACTCTGAATGGTATTCTGGGCTTCTGGACCCAAAGGGGCGGGGCCTAACGAATTTAAACCCCCAATGTTATTTCAATGTGTTTAGGGGCTTCTAGGCAAAAGGGGCGTGGCCAAAAGTTTCTCAACCCTCAGCCATGTCATGGTCTATACTCTGAATGGTATTCTGGGTTTCTGGACCCAAAGGGGCGGGGCCTAACGAATTTAAACCCCCAATGCTATTTCAATGGGTTTAGGGGCTTCTAGGCAAAAGGGGCGTGGCCAAAAGTATCTCAACCCTCAGCCATGTCATGGTCTATACTCTGAATGGTATTCTGGGCTTCTGGACCCAAAGGGGCGGGGCCTAACGAATTTAAACCCCCAATGTTATTTCAATGTGTTTAGGGGCTTCTAGGCAAAAGGGGCGTGGCCAAAAGTTTCTCAACCCTCAGCCATGTCATGGTCTATACTCTGAATGGTATTCTGGGTTTCTGGACCCAAAGGGGCGGGGCCTAACGAATTTAAACCCCCAATGCTATTTCAATGGGTTTAGGGGCTTCTAGACAAAAGGGGCGTGGCCAAACGTATCTCTACCCTCAGCCATGTCATGGTCTATACTCTGAATTGTATTCTGGGCTTCTGGACCCAAAGGGGCGGGGCCTAACGAATTTAAACCCCCAATGCTATTTCAATGGGTTTAGGGGCTTGTAGGCAAAAGGGGCGTGGCCAAAAGTTTCTCAACCCTCAGCCATGTCATGGTCTATACTCTGAATGGTATTCTGGGTTTCTGGACCCAAAGGGGCGGGGCCTAACGAATTTAAACCCCAAATGCTATTTCAATGGGTTTAGGGGCTTCTAGGCAAAAGGGGCGTGGCCAAAAGTATCTCAACCCTCAGCCATGTCAGGGTCTATACTCGGAATGGTATTCTGGGCTTCTGGACCCAAAGGGGCGGGGCCTAACGAATTTAAACCCCCAATGCTATTTCAATGGGTTTAGGGGCTTCTAGGCAAAAGGGGCGTGGCCAAAAGTATCTCAACCCTCAGCCATGTCATGGTCTATACTCTGAATGGTATTCTGGGCTTCTGGACCCAAAGGGGCGGGGCCTAACGAATTTAAACCCCCAATGTTATTTCAATGTGTTTAGGGGCTTCTAGGCAAAAGGGGCGTGGCCAAAAGTTTCTCAACCCTCAGCCATGTCATGGTCTATACTCTGAATGGTATTCTGGGTTTCTGGACCCAAAGGGGCGGGGCCTAACGAATTTAAACCCCCAATGCTATTTCAATGGGTTTAGGGGCTTCTAGACAAAAGGGGCGTGGCCAAACGTATCTCTACCCTCAGCCATGTCATGGTCTATACTCTGAATGGTATTCTGGGCTTCTGGACCCAAAGGAGCGGGGCCTAACGAATTTAAACCCCCAATGCTATTTCAATGGGTTTAGGGGCTTCTAGGCAAAAGGGGCGTGGTCAAAAGTATCTCAACCCTCAGCCATGTCATGGTCTATACTCTGAATGGTGTTCTGGGCTTCTGGACCCAAAGGGGCGGGGCCTAACGAATTTAAACCCCCAATGCTATTTCAATGGGTTTAGGGGCTTCTAGGCAAAAGGGGCGTGGCCAAAAGTATCTCAACCCTCAGCCTTGTCATTTTCTATACTCTGAATGGTATTCTGGGCTTCAGGACCCAAAGGGGCGGGGCCTAACGAATTTAAACCCCCAATGCTATTTCAATGGGTATAGAGGCTTCTAGGCAAAAGGGGCGTGGCCAAAAGTATCTCAACCCTCAGCCATTTCATGGTCTATACTCTGAATGGTATTCTGGGCTTCTGGACCAAAAGGGGCGGGGCCTAACGAATTTAAACCCCCAATGCTATTTCAATGGGTTTAGGGGCTTCTAGGCAAAAGGGGCGTGGCCAAAAGTATCTCAACCATCAGCCATGTCATGGTCTATACTCTGAATGGTATTCTGGGCTTCTGGACCCAAAGGGGCGGGGCCTAACGAATTTAAACCCCCAATGCTATTTCAATGGGTTTAGGGGCTTCTAGGCAAAAGGGGCGTGGCCAAACGTATCTCAACCCTCAGCCATGTCATGGTCTATACTCTGAATGGTATTCTGGGTTTCTGGACCCAAAGGGGCGGGGCCTAACGAATTTAAACCCCCAATGCTATTTCAATGGGTTTAGGGGCTTGTAGGCAAAAGGGGCGTGGCCAAAAGTTTCTCAACCCTCAGCCATGTCATGGTCTATACTCTGAATGGTATTCTGGGTTTCTGGACCCAAAGGGGCGGGGCCTAACGAATTTAAACCCCCAATGCTATTTCAATGGGTTTAGGGGCTTCTAGACAAAAGGGGCGTGGCCAAACGTATCTCTACCCTCAGCCATGTCATGGTCTATACTCTGAATTGTATTCTGGGCTTCTGGACCCAAAGGGGCGGGGCCTAACGAATTTAAACCCCCAATGCTATTTCAATGGGTTTAGGGGCTTGTAGGCAAAAGGGGCGTGGCCAAAAGTTTCTCAACCCTCAGCCATGTCATGGTCTATACTCTGAATGGTATTCTGGGTTTCTGGACCCAAAGGGGCGGGGCCTAACGAATTTAAACCCCAAATGCTATTTCAATGGGTTTAGGGGCTTCTAGGCAAAAGGGGCGTGGCCAAAAGTATCTCAACCCTCAGCCATGTCAGGGTCTATACTCGGAATGGTATTCTGGGCTTCTGGACCCAAAGGGGCGGGGCCTAACGAATTTAAACCCCCAATGCTATTTCAATGGGTTTAGGGGCTTCTAGGCAAAAGGGGCGTGGCCAAAAGTATCTCAACCCTCAGCCATGTCATGGTCTATACTCTGAATGGTATTCTGGGCTTCTGGACCCAAAGGGGCGGGGCCTAACGAATTTAAACCCCCAATGTTATTTCAATGTGTTTAGGGGCTTCTAGGCAAAAGGGGCGTGGCCAAAAGTTTCTCAACCCTCAGCCATGTCATGGTCTATACTCTGAATGGTATTCTGGGTTTCTGGACCCAAAGGGGCGGGGCCTAACGAATTTAAACCCCCAATGCTATTTCAATGGGTTTAGGGGCTTCTAGACAAAAGGGGCGTGGCCAAACGTATCTCTACCCTCAGCCATGTCATGGTCTATACTCTGAATGGTATTCTGGGCTTCTGGACTCAAAGGAGCGGGGCCTAACGAATTTAAACCCCCAATGCTATTTCAATGGGTTTAGGGGCTTCTAGGCAAAAGGGGCGTGGTCAAAAGTATCTCAACCCTCAGCCATGTCATGGTCTATACTCTGAATGGTGTTCTGGGCTTCTGGACCCAAAGGGGCGGGGCCTAACGAATTTAAACCCCCAATGCTATTTCAATGGGTTTAGGGGCTTCTAGGCAAAAGGGGCGTGGCCAAAAGTATCTCAACCCTCAGCCTTGTCATTTTCTATACTCTGAATGGTATTCTGGGCTTCAGGACCCAAAGGGGCGGGGCCTAACGAATTTAAACCCCCAATGCTATTTCAATGGGTATAGAGGCTTCTAGGCAAAAGGGGCGTGGCCAAAAGTATCTCAACCCTCAGCCATTTCATGGTCTATACTCTGAATGGTATTCTGGGCTTCTGGACCAAAAGGGGCGGGGCCTAACGAATTTAAACCCCCAATGCTATTTCAATGGGTTTAGGGGCTTCTAGGCAAAAGGGGCGTGGCCAAAAGTATCTCAACCATCAGCCATGTCATGGTCTATACTCTGAATGGTATTCTGGGCTTCTGGACCCAAAGGGGCGGGGCCTAACGAATTTAAACCCCCAATGTTATTTCAATGTGTTTAGGGGCTTCTAGGCAAAAGGGGCGTGGCCAAAAGTTTCTCAACCCTCAGCCATGTCATGGTCTATACTCTGAATGGTATTCTGGGTTTCTGGACCCAAAGGGGCGGGGCCTAACGAATTTAAACCCCCAATGCTATTTCAATGGGTTTAGGGGCTTCTAGGCAAAAGGGGCGTGGCCAAAAGTATCTCAACCCTCAGCCATGTCATGGTCTATACTCTGAATGGTATTCTGGGCTTCAGGACCCAAAGGGGCGGGGCCTAACGAATTTAAACCCCCAATGCTATTTCAACGGGTTTAGGGGCTTCTATGCAAAAGGGGCGTGGCCAAAAGTATCTCAACCCTCAGCCATGCCATGGTCTATACTCTGAATGGTATTCTGGGCTTCTGGACCCAAAGGGGCGGGGCCTAACGAATTTAAACCCCCAATGCTATTTCAATGGGTTTAGGGGCTTCTAGGCAAAAGGGGCGTGGCCAAAAGTTTCTCAACCCTCAGCCATGTCATGGTCTATACTCTGAATGGTATTCTGGGCTTCTGGACCAAAAGGGGAGGGGCCTAACGAATTTAAACCCCCAATGCTATTTCAATGGGTTTAGGGGCTTCTAGGCAAAAGGGGCGTGGCCAAAAGTATCTCAACCCTCAGCCATGTCATGGTCTATACTCTGAATGGTATTCTGGGCTTCTGGACCAAAAGGGGCGGGGCCTAACGAATTTAAACCCCCAATGCTATTTCAATGGGTTTAGGGGCTTCTAGGCAAAAGGGGCGTGGCCAAAAGTATCTCTACCCTCAGCCATGTCATGGTCTATACTCTGAATGGTAATCTGGGCTTCTGGACCCAAAGGGGCGGGGCCTAACGAATTTAAACCCCCAATGCTATTTCAATGGGTTTAGGGGCTTCTAGGCAAAAGGGGCGTAGCCAAACGTATCTCAACCCTCAGCCATGTCATGGTCTATACTCTGAATGGTATTATGGGCTTTTGGACCAAAAGGGGCGGGGCCTAACGAATTTAAACCCCCAATGCTATTTCAATGGGTTTAGGGGCTTCTAGGCAAAAGGGGCGTGGCCAAAAGTATCTCAACCCTCAGCCTTGTCATGGTCTATACTTTGAATGGTATTCTGGGTTTCTGGACCCAAAGGGGCGGGGCCTAACGAATTTAAACCCCCAATGTTATTTCAATGGGTTTAGGGGCTTCTAGGCAAAAGGGGCGTGGCCAAAAGTTTCTCAACCCTCAGCCATGTCATGGTCTATACTCTGAATGGTATTCTGGGTTTCTGGACCCAAAGGGGCGGGGCCTAACGAATTTAAACCCCCAATGCTATTTCAATGGGTTTAGGGGCTTCTAGGCAAAAGGGGCGTGGCCAAAAGTATCTCAACCCTCAGCCATGTCATGGTCTATACTCTGAATGGTATTCTGGGCTTCAGGACCCAAAGGGGCGGGGCCTAACGAATTTAAACCCCCAATGCTATTTCAATGGGTTTAGGGGCTTCTAGGCAAAAGGGGCGTGGCCAAAAGTATCTCAACCCTCAGCCATGTCATGGTCTATACTCTGAATGGTATTCTGGGCTTCTGGACCAAAAGGGGCGGGGCCTAACGAATTTAAACCCCCAATGCTATTTCAATGGGTTTAGGGGCTTCTAGGCAAAAGGGGCGTGGCCAAAAGTATCTCTACCCTCAGCCATGTCATGGTCTATACTCTGAATGGTAATCTGGGCTTCTGGACCCAAAGGGGCGGGGCCTAACGAATTTAAACCCCCAATGCTATTTCAATGGGTTTAGGGGCTTCTAGGCAAAAGGGGCGTGGCCAAACGTATCTCAACCTTTAGCCATGTCATGGTCTATACTCTGAATGGTATTATGGGCTTTTGGACCAAAAGGGGCGGGGCCTAATGAATTTAAACCCCCAATGCTATTTCAATGGGTTTAGGGGCTTCTAGGCAAAAGGGGCGTGGCCAAAAGTATCTCAACCCTCAGCCATGTCATGGTCTATACTCTGAATGGTGTTCTGGGCTTCTGGACCCAAAGGGGCGGGCCTAACGAATTTAAACCCCCAATGCTATTTCAATGGGTTTAGGGGCTTCTAGGCAAAAGGGGCGTGGCCAAAAGTATCTCAACCCTCAGCCTTGTCATGGTCTATACTTTGAATGGTATTCTGGGTTTCTGGACCCAAAGGGGCGGGGCCTAACGAATTTAAACCCTCAATGTTATTTCAATGGGTTTAGGGGCTTCTAGGCAAAAGGGGCGTGGCCAAAAGTATCTCAACCCTCAGCCATGTCATGGTCTATACTCTGAATGGTATTCTGGGCTTCTGGACCCAAAGGGGCGGGGCCTAACGAATTTAAACCCCCAATGTTATTTCAATGTGTTTAGGGGCTTCTAGGCAAAAGGGGCGTGGCCAAAAGTTTCTCAACCCTCAGCCATGTCATGGTCTATACTCTGAATGGTATTCTGGGTTTCTGGACCCAAAGGGGCGGGGCCTAACGAATTTAAACCCCCAATGCTATTTCAATGGGTTTAGGGGCTTCTAGACAAAAGGGGCGTGGCCAAACGTATCTCTACCCTCAGCCATGTCATGGTCTATACTCTGAATTGTATTCTGGGCTTCTGGACCCAAAGGGGCGGGGCCTAACGAATTTAAACCCCCAATGCTATTTCAATGGGTTTAGGGGCTTGTAGGCAAAAGGGGCGTGGCCAAAAGTTTCTCAACCCTCAGCCATGTCATGGTCTATACTCTGAATGGTATTCTGGGTTTCTGGACCCAAAGGGGCGGGGCCTAACGAATTTAAACCCCCAATGCTATTTCAATGGGTTTAGGGGCTTCTAGGCAAAAGGGGCGTGGCCAAAAGTATCTCAACCCTCAGCCATGTCAGGGTCTATACTCTGAATGGTATTCTGGGCTTCTGGACCCAAAGGGGCGGGGCCTAACGAATTTAAACCCCCAATGCTATTTCAATGGGTTTAGGGGCTTCTAGGCAAAAGGGGCGTGGCCAAAAGTATCTCAACCCTCAGCCATGTCATGGTCTATACTCTGAATGGTATTCTGGGCTTCTGGACCCAAAGGGGCGGGGCCTAACGAATTTAAACCCCCAATGTTATTTCAATGTGTTTAGGGGCTTCTAGGCAAAAGGGGCGTGGCCAAAAGTTTCTCAACCCTCAGCCATGTCATGGTCTATACTCTGAATGGTATTCTGGGTTTCTGGACCCAAAGGGGCGGGGCCTAACGAATTTAAACCCCCAATGCTATTTCAATGGGTTTAGGGGCTTCTAGACAAAAGGGGCGTGGACAAAAGTATCTCAACCCTCAGCCATGTCATTTTCTATACTCTGAATGGTATTCTGGGCTTCAGGACCCAAAGGGGTGGGGCCTAACGAATTTAAACCCCCAATGTTATTTTTAATGGGTTTAGGGGCTTCTAGGCAAAAGGGGCGTAGCCAAAAGTATCTCAACCCTCAGCCATATCTTGGTCTATACTCTTAATGGTAGTCTGGGCTTCTGGATCCAAAGGGGCGGGGTCTAACGAATTTAAACCCCCAATGCTATTTCAATGGGTTTAGAGGCTTCTGGGCAAAAGGGGCGTGGCCAAAAGTATCTCAACCCTCAGCCATTTCATGGTCTATACTCTGAATGGTATTCTGGGCTTCTGGACCAAAAGGGGCGGGGCCTAACGAATTTAAACCCCCAATGCTATTTCAATGGGTTTAGGGGCTTCTAGGCAAAAGGGGCGTGGCCAAAAGTATCTCAACCATCAGCCATGTCATGGTCTATACTCTGAATGGTATTCTGGGCTTCTGGACCCAAAGGGGCGGGGCCTAACGAATTTAAACCCCCAATGTTATTTCAATGTGTTTAGGGGCTTCTAGGCAAAAGGGGCGTGGCCAAAAGTTTCTCAACCCTCAGCCATGTCATGGTCTATACTCTGAATGGTATTCTGGGTTTCTGGACCCAAAGGGGCGGGGCCTAACGAATTTAAACCCCCAATGCTATTTCAATGGGTTTAGGGGCTTCTATGCAAAAGGGGCGTGGCAAAAAGTATCTCAACCCTCAGCCATGCCATGGTCTATACTCTGAATGGTATTCTGGGTTTCTGGACCCAAAGGGGCGGGGCCTAACGAATTTAAACCCCCAATGCTATTTCAATGGGTTTAGGGGCTTCTAGGCAAAAGGGGCGTGGCCAAAAGTTTCTCAACCCTCAGCCATGTCATGGTCTATACTCTGAAAGGTATTCTGGGCTTCTGGACCAAAAGGGGAGGGGCCTAACGAATTTAAACCCCCAATGCTATTTCAATGGGTTTAGGGGCTTCTAGGCAAAAGGGGCGTGGCCAAAAGTATCTCAACCCTCAGCCATGTCATGGTCTATACTCTGAATGGTATTCTGGGCTTCTGGACCAAAAGGGGCGGGGCCTAACGAATTTAAACCCCCAATGCTATTTCAATGGGTTTAGGGGCTTCTAGGCAAAAGGGGCGTGGCCAAACGTATCTCAACCCTCAGCCATGTCATGGTCTATACTCTGAATGGTATTATGGGCTTTTGGACCAAAAGGGGCGGGGCCTAACGAATTTAAACCCCCAATGCTATTTCAATGGGTTTAGGGGCTTCTAGGCAAAAGGGGCGTGGCCAAAAGTATCTCAACCCTCAGCCATGTCATGGTCTATACTCTGAATGGTATTCTGGGTTTCTGGACCCAAAGGGGCGGGGCCTAACGAATTTAAACCCCCAATGCTATTTCAATAGGTTTAGGGGCTTCTAGGCAAAAGGGGCGTGGCCAAACGTATCTCAACCCTCAGCCATGTCATGGTCTATACTCTGAATGGTATTCTGGGCTTCTGGACCAAAAGGGACGGGGCCTAACGAATTTAAACCCCCAATGCTATTTCAATGGGTTTAGGGGCTTCTAGGCAAAAGGGGCGTGGCCAAAAGTATCTCAACCCTCAGCCATGTCATGTTCTATACTCTGAATGGTATTCTGGGCTTCAGGACCCAAAGGGGCGGGGCCTAACGAATTTAAACCCCCAATGTTATTTTTAATGGGTTTAGGGGCTTCTAGGCAAAAGGGGCGTGGCCAAAAGTATCTCAACCCTCAGCCATGTCATGGTCTATACTCTGAATGGTGTTCTGGGCTTCTGGACCCAAAGGGGCGGGGCCTAACAAATTTAAACCCCCAATGCTATTTCAATGGGTTTAGGGGCTTCTAGGCAAAAGGGGCGTAGCCAAAAGTATCTCAACCCTCAGCCATGTCTTGGTCTATACTCTCAATGGTATTCTGGGCTTCTGAATCCAAAGGGGCGGGGCCTAACGAATTTAAACCCCGAATGCTATTTCAATGGGTTTAGAGGCTTCTAGGCAAAAGGGGCGTGGCCAAAAGTATCTCAACCCTCAGCCATTTCATGGTCTATACTCTGAATGGTATTCTGGGCTTCTGGACCCAAAGGGGCGGGGCCTAACGAATTTAAACCCCCAATGCTATTTCAATTGGTTTAGGGGCTTCTAGGCAAAAGGGGCGTGGCCAAAAGTATCTCAACCATCAGCCATGTCATGGTCTATACTCTGAATGGTATTCTGGGCTTCTGGACCCAAAGGGGCGGGGCCTAACGAATTTAAACCCCCAATGTTATTTCAATGTGTTTAGGGGCTTCTAGACAAAAGGGGCGTGGCCAAACGTATGTCAACCCTCAGCCATGTCATGGTCTATACTCTGAATGGTATTCTTGGCTTCTGGACCCAAAGGGGCGGGGCCTAACGAATTTAAACCCCCAATGCTATTTCAATGGGTTTAGGGGCTTCTAGGCAAAAGGGGCGTGGCCAAAAGTATCTCAACCCTCAGCCATGTCATGGTCTATACTCTGAATGGTATTCTGGGCTTCTGGACCCAAAGGGGCGGGGCCTAACGAATTTAAACCCCCAATGTTATTTCAATGTGTTTAGGGGCTTCTAGGCAAAAGGGGCGTGGCCAAAAGTTTCTCAACCCTCAGCCATGTCATGGTCTATACTCTGAATGGTATTCTGGGTTTCTGGACCCAAAGGGGCGGGGCCTAACGAATTTAAACCCCCAATGCTATTTCAATGGGTTTAGGGGCTTCTAGACAAAAGGGGCGTGGCCAAACGTATCTCTACCCTCAGCCATGTCATGGTCTATACTCTGAATGGTATTCTGGGCTTCTGGACCCAAAGGGGCGGGGCCTAACGAATTTAAACCCCCAATGCTATTTCAATGGGTTTAGGGGCTTCTAGGCAAAAGGGGCGTGGCCAAAAGTATCTCAACCCTCAGCCATGTCATGGTCTATACTCTGAATGGTGTTCTGGGCTTCTGGACCCAAAGGGGCGGGGCCTAACGAATTTAAACCCCCAATGCTATTTCAATGGGTTTAGGGGCTTCTAGGCAAAAGGGGCGTGGCCAAAAGTATCTCAACCCTCAGCCTTGTCATTTTCTATACTCTGAATGGTATTCTGGGCTTCAGGACCCAAAGGGGCGGGGCCTAACGAATTTAAACCCCCAATGCTATTTCAATGGGTATAGAGGCTTCTAGGCAAAAGGGGCGTGGCCAAAAGTATCTCAACCCTCAGCCATTTCATGGTCTATACTCTGAATGGTATTCTGGGCTTCTGGACCAAAAGGGGCGGGGCCTAACGAATTTAAACCCCCAATGCTATTTCAATGGGTTTAGGGGCTTCTAGGCAAAAGGGGCGTGGCCAAAAGTATCTCAACCATCAGCCATGTCATGGTCTATACTCTGAATGGTATTCTGGGCTTCTGGACCCAAAGGGGCGGGGCCTAACGAATTTAAACCCCCAATGTTATTTCAATGTGTTTAGGGGCTTCTAGGCAAAAGGGGCGTGGCCAAAAGTTTCTCAACCCTCAGCCATGTCATGGTCTATACTCTGAATGGTATTCTGGGTTTCTGGACCCAAAGGGGCGGGGCCTAACGAATTTAAACCCCCAATGCTATTTCAATGGGTTTAGGGGCTTCTAGGCAAAAGGGGCGTGGCCAAAAGTATCTCAACCCTCAGCCATGTCATGGTCTATACTCTGAATGGTATTCTGGGCTTCAGGACCCAAAGGGGCGGGGCCTAACGAATTTAAACCCCCAATGCTATTTCAACGGGTTTAGGGGCTTCTATGCAAAAGGGGCGTGGCCAAAAGTATCTCAACCCTCAGCCATGCCATGGTCTATACTCTGAATGGTATTCTGGGCTTCTGGACCCAAAGGGGCGGGGCCTAACGAATTTAAACCCCCAATGCTATTTCAATGGGTTTAGGGGCTTCTAGGCAAAAGGGGCGTGGCCAAAAGTTTCTCAACCCTCAGCCATGTCATGGTCTATACTCTGAATGGTATTCTGGGCTTCTGGACCAAAAGGGGAGGGGCCTAACGAATTTAAACCCCCAATGCTATTTCAATGGGTTTAGGGGCTTCTAGGCAAAAGGGGCGTGGCCAAAAGTATCTCTACCCTCAGCCATGTCATGGTCTATACTCTGAATGGTAATCTGGGCTTCTGGACCCAAAGGGGCGGGGCCTAACGAATTTAAACCCCCAATGCTATTTCAATGGGTTTAGGGGCTTCTAGGCAAAAGGGGCGTAGCCAAACGTATCTCAACCCTCAGCCATGTCATGGTCTATACTCTGAATGGTATTATGGGCTTTTGGACCAAAAGGGGCGGGGCCTAACGAATTTAAACCCCCAATGCTATTTCAATGGGTTTAGGGGCTTCTAGGCAAAAGGGGCGTGGCCAAAAGTATCTCAACCCTCAGCCTTGTCATGGTCTATACTTTGAATGGTATTCTGGGTTTCTGGACCCAAAGGGGCGGGGCCTAACGAATTTAAACCCCCAATGTTATTTCAATGGGTTTAGGGGCTTCTAGGCAAAAGGGGCGTGGCCAAAAGTTTCTCAACCCTCAGCCATGTCATGGTCTATACTCTGAATGGTATTCTGGGTTTCTGGACCCAAAGGGGCGGGGCCTAACGAATTTAAACCCCCAATGCTATTTCAATGGGTTTAGGGGCTTCTAGGCAAAAGGGGCGTGGCCAAAAGTATCTCAACCCTCAGCCATGTCATGGTCTATACTCTGAATGGTATTCTGGGCTTCAGGACCCAAAGGGGCGGGGCCTAACGAATTTAAACCCCCAATGCTATTTCAATGGGTTTAGGGGCTTCTAGGCAAAAGGGGCGTGGCAAAAAGTTTCTCAACCCTCAGCCATGTCATGGTCTATACTCTGAATGGTATTCTGGGCTTCTGGACCAAAAGGGGAGGGGCCTAACGAATTTAAACCCCCAATGCTATTTCAATGGATTTAGGGGCTTCTAGGCAAAAGGGGCGTGGCCAAAAGTATCTCAACCCTCAGCCATGTCATGGTCTATACTCTGAATGGTATTCTGGGCTTCTGGACCAAAAGGGGCGGGGCCTAACGAATTTAAACCCCCAATGCTATTTCAATGGGTTTAGGGGCTTCTAGGCAAAAGGGGCGTGGCCAAAAGTATCTCTACCCTCAGCCATGTCATGGTCTATACTCTGAATGGTAATCTGGGCTTCTGGACCCAAAGGGGCGGGGCCTAACGAATTTAAACCCCCAATGCTATTTCAATGGGTTTAGGGGCTTCTAGGCAAAAGGGGCGTGGCCAAACGTATCTCAACCCTCAGCCATGTCATGGTCTATACTCTGAATGGTATTATGGGCTTTTGGACCAAAAGGGGCGGGGCCTAACGAATTTAAACCCCCAATGCTATTTCAATGGGTTTAGGGGCTTCTAGGCAAAAGGGGCGTGGCCAAAAGTATCTCAACCCTCAGCCATGTCATGGTCTATACTCTGAATGGTGTTCTGGGCTTCTGGACCCAAAGGGGCGGGCCTAACGAATTTAAACCCCCAATGCTATTTCAATGGGTTTAGGGGCTTCTAGGCAAAAGGGGCGTGGCCAAAAGTATCTCAACCCTCAGCCTTGTCATGGTCTATACTTTGAATGGTATTCTGGGTTTCTGGACCCAAAGGGGCGGGGCCTAACGAATTTAAACCCTCAATGTTATTTCAATGGGTTTAGGGGCTTCTAGGCAAAAGGGGCGTGGCCAAAAGTATCTCAACCCTCAGCCATGTCATGGTCTATACTCTGAATGGTATTCTGGGTTTCTGGACCCAAAGGGGCGGGGCCTAACGAATTTAAACCCCCAATGCTATTTCAATGGGTTTAGGGGCTTCTAGGCAAAAGGGGCGTGGCAAAAAGTTTCTCAACCCTCAGCCATGTCATGGTCTATACTCTGAATGGTAATCTGGGCTTCTGGACCCAAAGGGGCGGGGCCTAACGAATTTAAACCCCCAATGCTATTTCAATGGGTTTAGGGGCTTCTAGGCAAAAGGGGCGTGGCCAAACGTATCTCAACCCTCAGCCATGTCATGGTCTATACTCTGAATGGTATTATGGGCTTTTGGACCAAAAGGGGCGGGGCCTAACGAATTTAAACCCCCAATGCTATTTCAATGGGTTTAGGGGCTTCTAGGCAAAAGGGGCGTGGCCAAAAGTATCTCAACCCTCAGCCTTGTCATGGTCTATACTTTGAATGGTATTCTGGGTTTCTGGACCCAAAGGGGCGGGGCCTAACGAATTTAAACCCTCAATGTTATTTCAATGGGTTTAGGGGCTTCTAGGCAAAAGGGGCGTGGCCAAAAGTATCTCAACCCTCAGCCATGTCATGGTCTATACTCTGAATGGTATTCTGGGTTTCTGGACCCAAAGGGGCGGGGCCTAACGAATTTAAACCCCCAATGCTATTTCAATAGGTTTAGGGGCTTCTAGGCAAAAGGGGCGTGGCCAAAAGTATCTCAACACTCAGCCATGTCATGTTCTATACTCTGAATGGTATTCTGGGCTTCAGGACCCAAAGGGGCGGGGCCTAACGAATTTAAACCCCCAATGTTATTTTTAATGGGTTTAGGGGCTTCTAGGCAAAAGGGGCGTGGCCAAAAGTATCTCAACCCTCAGCCATGTCATGGTCTATACTCTGAATGGTGTTCTGGGGTTCTGGACCCAAAGGGGCGGGGCCTAACAAATTTAAACCCCCAATGCTATTTCAATGGGTTTAGGGGCTTCTAGGCAAAAGGGGCGTAGCCAAAAGTATCTCAACCCTCAGCCATGTCTTGGTCTATACTCTTAATGGTATTCTGGGCTTCTGGATCCAAAGGGGCGGGGCCTAACGAATTTAAACCCCCAATGCTATTTCAATGGGTTTAGAGGCTTCTAGGCAAAAGGGGCGTGGCCAAAAGTATCTCAACCCTCAGCCATTTCATGGTCTATACTCTGAATGGTATTCTGGGCTTCTGGACCCAAAGGGGCGGGGCCTAACGAATTTAAACCCCCAATGCTATTTCAATGGGTTTAGGGGCTTGTAGGCAAAAGGGGCGTGGCCAAAAGTTTCTCAACCCTCAGCCATGTCATGGTCTATACTCTGAATGGTATTCTGGGTTTCTGGACCCAAAGGGGCGGGGCCTAACGAATTTAAACCCCCAATGCTATTTCAATGGGTTTAGGGGCTTCTAGGCAAAAGGGGCGTGGCCAAAAGTATCTCAACCCTCAGCCATGTCAGGGTCTATACTCTGAATGGTATTCTGGGCTTCTGGACCCAAAGGGGCGGGGCCTAACGAATTTAAACCCCCAATGCTATTTCAATGGGTTTAGGGGCTTCTAGGCAAAAGGGGCGTGGCCAAAAGTATCTCAACCCTCAGCCATGTCATGGTCTATACTCTGAATGGTATTCTGGGCTTCTGGACCCAAAGGGGCGGGGCCTAACAAATTTAAACCCCCAATGTTATTTCAATGTGTTTAGGGGCTTCTAGGCAAAAGGGGCGTGGCCAAAAGTTTCTCAACCCTCAGCCATGTCATGGTCTATACTCTGAATGGTATTCTGTGTTTCTGGACCCAAAGGGGCGGGGCCTAACGAATTTAAACCCCCAATGCTATTTCAATGGGTTTAGGGGCTTCTAGACAAAAGGGGCGTGGCCAAACGTATCTCTACCCTCAGCCATGTCATGGTCTATACTCTGAATGGTATTCTGGGCTTCTGGACCCAAAGGGGCGGGGCCTAACGAATTTAAACCCCCAATGCTATTTCAATGGGTTTAGGGGCTTGTAGGCAAAAGGGGCGTGGCCAAAAGTTTCTCAACCCTCAGCCATGTCATGGTCTATACTCTGAATGGTATTCTGGGTTTCTGGACCCAAAGGGGCGGGGCCTAACGAATTTAAACCCCCAATGCTATTTCAATGGGTTTAGGGGCTTCTAGGCAAAAGGGGCGTGGCCAAAAGTATCTCAACCCTCAGCCATGTCAGGGTCTATACTCTGAATGGTATTCTGGGCTTCTGGACCCAAAGGGGCGGGGCCTAACGAATTTAAACCCCCAATGCTATTTCAATGGGTTTAGGGGCTTCTAGGCAAAAGGGGCGTGGCCAAAAGTATCTCAACCCTCAGCCATGTCATGGTCTATACTCTGAATGGTATTCTGGGCTTCTGGACCCAAAGGGGCGGGGCCTAACGAATTTAAACCCCCAATGTTATTTCAATGTGTTTAGGGGCTTCTAGGCAAAAGGGGCGTGGCCAAAAGTTTCTCAACCCTCAGCCATGTCATGGTCTATACTCTGAATGGTATTCTGGGTTTCTGGACCCAAAGGGGCGGGGCCTAACGAATTTAAACCCCCAATGCAATTTCAATGGGTTTAGGGGCTTCTAGACAAAAGGGGCGTGGCTAAACGTATCTCTACCCTCAGCCATGTCATGGTCTATACTCTGAATGGTATTCTGGGCTTCTGGACCCAAAGGGGCGGGGCCTAACGAATTTAAACCCCCAATGCTATTTCAATGGGTTTAGGGGCTTCTAGGCAAAAGGGGCGTGGCCAAAAGTATCTCAACCCTCAGCCATGTCATGGTCTATACTCTGAATGGTGTTCTGGGTTTCTGGACCCAAAGGGGCGGGGCCTAACGAATTTAAACCCCCAATGCTATTTCAATGGGTTTAGGGGCTTCTAGGCAAAAGGGGCGTGGCCAAAAGTATCTCAACCCTCAGCCTTGTCATGGTCTATACTTTGAATGGTATTCTGGGTTTCTGGACCCAAAGGGGCGGGGCCTAACGAATTTAAACCCCCAATGCTATTTCAAAGGGTTTAGGGGCTTCTAGGCAAAAGGGGCGTGGCCAAACGTATCTCAACCCTCAGCCATGTCATGGTCTATACTCTGAATGGTATTCTGGGTTTCTGGACCCAAAGGGGCGGGGCCTAACGAATTTAAACCCCCAATGCTATTTCAATAGGTTTAGGGGCTTCTAGGCAAAAGGGGCGTGGCCAAACGTATCTCAACCCTCAGCCATGTCATGGTCTATACTCTGAATGGTATTCTGGGCTTCTGGAACAAAAGGGACGGGGCCTAACGAATTTAAACCCCCAATGCTATTTCAATGGGTTTAGGGGCTTCTAGGCAAAAGGGGCGTGGACAAAAGTATCTCAACCCTCAGCCATGTCATTTTCTATACTCTGAATGGTATTCTGGGCTTCAGGACCCAAAGGGGCGGGGCCTAACGAATTTAAACCCCCAATGTTATTTTTAATGGGTTTAGGGGCTTCTAGGCAAAAGGGGCGTAGCCAAAAGTATCTCAACCCTCAGCCATTTCATGGTCTATACTCTGAATGGTATTCTGGGCTTCTGGACCAAAAGGGGCGGGGCCTAACGAATTTAAACCCCCAATGCTATTTCAATGGGTTTAGGGGCTTCTAGGCAAAAGGGGCGTGGCCAAAAGTATCTCAACCATCAGCCATGTCATGGTCTATACTCTGAATGGTATTCTGGGCTTCTGGACCCAAAGGGGCGGGGCCTAACGAATTTAAACCCCCAATGTTATTTCAATGTGTTTAGGGGCTTCTAGGCAAAAGGGGCGTGGCCAAAAGTTTCTCAACCCTCAGCCATGTCATGGTCTATACTCTGAATGGTATTCTGGGTTTCTGGACCCAAAGGGGCGGGGCCTAACGAATTTAAACCCCCAATGCTATTTCAATGGGTTTAGGGGCTTCTAGGCAAAAGGGGCGTGGCCAAAAGTATCTCAACCCTCAGCCATGTCATGGTCTATACTCTGAATGGTATTCTGGGCTTCAGGACCCAAAGGGGCGGGGCCTAACGAATTTAAACCCCCAATGCTATTTCAACGGGTTTAGGGGCTTCTATGCAAAAGGGGCGTGGCAAAAAGTATCTCAACCCTCAGCCATGCCATGGTCTATACTCTGAATGGTATTCTGGGCTTCTGGACCCAAAGGGGCGGGGCCTAACGAATTTAAACCCCCAATGCTATTTCAATGGGTTTAGGGGCTTCTAGGCAAAAGGGGCGTGGCCAAAAGTTTCTCAACCCTCAGCCATGTCATGGTCTATACTCTGAAAGGTATTCTGGGCTTCTGGACCAAAAGGGGAGGGGCCTAACGAATTTAAACCCCCAATGCTATTTCAATGGGTTTAGGGGCTTCTAGGCAAAAGGGGCGTGGCCAAAAGTATCTCAACCCTCAGCCATGTCATGGTCTATACTCTGAATGGTATTCTGGGCTTCTGGACCAAAAGGGGCGGGGCCTAACGAATTTAAACCCCCAATGCTATTTCAATGGGTTTAGGGGCTTCTAGGCAAAAGGGGCGTGGCCAAACGTATCTCAACCCTCAGCCATGTCATGGTCTATACTCTGAATGGTATTATGGGCTTTTGGACCAAAAGGGGCGGGGCCTAACGAATTTAAACCCCCAATGCTATTTCAATGGGTTTAGGGGCTTCTAGGCAAAAGGGGCGTGGCCAAAAGTATCTCAACCCTCAGCCATGTCATGGTCTATACTCTGAATGGTATTCTGGGTTTCTGGACCCAAAGGGGCGGGGCCTAACGAATTTAAACCCCCAATGCTATTTCAATAGGTTTAGGGGCTTCTAGGCAAAAGGGGCGTGGCCAAACGTATCTCAACCCTCAGCCATGTCATGGTCTATACTCTGAATGGTATTCTGGGCTTCTGGACCAAAAGGGACGGGGCCTAACGAATTTAAACCCCCAATGCTATTTCAATGGGTTTAGGGGCTTCTAGGCAAAAGGGGCGTGGCCAAAAGTATCTCAACCCTCAGCCATGTCATGTTCTATACTCTGAATGGTATTCTGGGCTTCAGGACCCAAAGGGGCGGGGCCTAACGAATTTAAACCCCCAATGTTATTTTTAATGGGTTTAGGGGCTTCTAGGCAAAAGGGGCGTGGCCAAAAGTATCTCAACCCTCAGCCATGTCATGGTCTATACTCTGAATGGTGTTCTGGGCTTCTGGACCCAAAGGGGCGGGGCCTAACAAATTTAAACCCCCAATGCTATTTCAATGGGTTTAGGGGCTTCTAGGCAAAAGGGGCGTAGCCAAAAGTATCTCAACCCTCAGCCATGTCTTGGTCTATACTCTCAATGGTATTCTGGGCTTCTGAATCCAAAGGGGCGGGGCCTAACGAATTTAAACCCCGAATGCTATTTCAATGGGTTTAGAGGCTTCTAGGCAAAAGGGGCGTGGCCAAAAGTATCTCAACCCTCAGCCATTTCATGGTCTATACTCTGAATGGTATTCTGGGCTTCTGGACCCAAAGGGGCGGGGCCTAACGAATTTAAACCCCCAATGCTATTTCAATTGGTTTAGGGGCTTCTAGGCAAAAGGGGCGTGGCCAAAAGTATCTCAACCATCAGCCATGTCATGGTCTATACTCTGAATGGTATTCTGGGCTTCTGGACCCAAAGGGGCGGGGCCTAACGAATTTAAACCCCCAATGTTATTTCAATGTGTTTAGGGGCTTCTAGACAAAAGGGGCGTGGCCAAACGTATGTCAACCCTCAGCCATGTCATGGTCTATACTCTGAATGGTATTCTTGGCTTCTGGACCCAAAGGGGCGGGGCCTAACGAATTTAAACCCCCAATGCTATTTCAATGGGTTTAGGGGCTTCTAGGCAAAAGGGGCGTGGCCAAAAGTATCTCAACCCTCAGCCATGTCATGGTCTATACTCTGAATGGTATTCTGGGCTTCTGGACCCAAAGGGGCGGGGCCTAACGAATTTAAACCCCCAATGTTATTTCAATGTGTTTAGGGGCTTCTAGGCAAAAGGGGCGTGGACAAAAGTATCTCAACCCTCAGCCATGTCATGTTCTATACTCTGAATGGTATTCTGGGCTTCAGGACCCAAAGGGGCGGGGCCTAACGAATTTAAACCCCCAATGTTATTTTTAATGGGTTTAGGGGCTTCTAGGCAAAAGGGGCGTAGCCAAAAGTATCTCAACCCTCAGCCATATCTTGGTCTATACTCTTAATGGTATTCTGGGCTTCTGGATCCAAAGGGGCGGGGCCTAACGAATTTAAACCCCCAATGCTATTTCAATGGGTTTAGAGGCTTCTAGGCAAAAGGGGCGTGGCCAAAAGTATCTCAACCCTCAGCCATTTCATGGTCTATACTCTGAATGGTATTCTGGGCTTCTGGACCAAAAGGGGCGGGGCCTAACGAATTTAAACCCCCAATGCTATTTCAATGGGTTTAGGGGCTTCTAGGCAAAAGGGGCGTGGCCAAAAGTATCTCAACCATCAGCCATGTCATGGTCTATACTCTGAATGGTATTCTGGGCTTCTGGACCCAAAGGGGCGGGGCCTAACGAATTTAAACCCCCAATGTTATTTCAATGTGTTTAGGGGCTTCTAGGCAAAAGGGGCGTGGCCAAAAGTTTCTCAACCCTCAGCCATGTCATGGTCTATACTCTGAATGGTATTCTGGGTTTCTGGACCCAAAGGGGCGGGGCCTAACGAATTTAAACCCCCAATGCTATTTCAATGGGTTTAGGGGCTTCTAGGCAAAAGGGGCGTGGCCAAAAGTATCTCAACCCTCAGCCATGTCATGGTCTATACTCTGAATGGTATTCTGGGCTTCAGGACCCAAAGGGGCGGGGCCTAACGAATTTAAACCCCCAATGCTATTTCAACGGGTTTAGGGGCTTCTATGCAAAAGGGGCGTGGCCAAAAGTATCTCAACCCTCAGCCATGCCATGGTCTATACTCTGAATGGTATTCTGGGCTTCTGGACCCAAAGGGGCGGGGCCTAACGAATTTAAACCCCCAATGCTATTTCAATGGGTTTAGGGGCTTCTAGGCAAAAGGGGCGTGGCAAAAAGTTTCTCAACCCTCAGCCATGTCATGGTCTATACTCTGAATGGTATTCTGGGCTTCTGGACCAAAAGGGGAGGGGCCTAACGAATTTAAACCCCCAATGCTATTTCAATGGGTTTAGGGGCTTCTAGGCAAAAGGGGCGTGGCCAAAAGTATCTCAACCCTCAGCCATGTCATGGTCTATACTCTGAATGGTATTCTGGGCTTCTGGACCAAAAGGGGCGGGGCCTAACGAATTTAAACCCCCAATGCTATTTCAATGGGTTTAGGGGCTTCTAGGCAAAAGGGGCGTGGCCAAAAGTATCTCTACCCTCAGCCATGTCATGGTCTATACTCTGAATGGTAATCTGGTCTTCTGGACCCAAAGGGGCGGGGCCTAACGAATTTAAACCCCCAATGCTATTTCAATGGGTTTAGGGGCTTCTAGGCAAAAGGGGCGTGGCCAAACGTATCTCAACCCTCAGCCATGTCATGGTCTATACTCTGAATGGTATTATGGGCTTTTGGACCAAAAGGGGCGGGGCCTAACGAATTTAAACCCCCAATGCTATTTCAATGGGTTTAGGGGCTTCTAGGCAAAAGGGGCGTGGCCAAAAGTATCTCAACCCTCAGCCATGTCATGGTCTATACTCTGAATGGTATTCTGGGCTTCAGGACCCAAAGGGGCGGGGCCTAACGAATTTAAACCCCCAATGCTATTTCAATGGGTTTTGGGGCTTCTAGGCAAAAGGGGCGTGGCCAAAAGTATCTCAACCCTCAGCCATGTCATGGTCTATACTCTGAATGGTATTCTGGGTTTCTGGACCCAAAGGGGCGGGGCCTAACGAATTTAAACCCCCAATGCTATTTCAATAGGTTTAGGGGCTTCTAGGCAAAAGGGGCGTGGCCAAACGTATCTCAACCCTCAGCCATGTCATGGTCTATACTCTGAATGGTATTCTGGGCTTCTGGACCAAAAGGGACGGGGCCTAACGAATTTAAACCCCCAATGCTATTTCAATGGGTTTAGGGGCTTCTAGGCAAAAGAGGCGTGGCCAAAAGTATCTCAACCCTCAGCCATGTCATGTTCTATACTCTGAATGGTATTCTGGGCTTCAGGACCCAAAGGGGCGGGGCCTATCGAATTTAAACCCCCAATGTTATTTTTAATGGGTTTAGGGGCTTCTAGGCAAAAGGGGCGTGGCCAAAAGTATCTCAACCCTCAGCCATGTCATGGTCTATACTCTGAATGGTGTTCTGGGCTTCTGGACCCAAAGGGGCGGGGCCTAACAAATTTAAACCCCCAATGCTATTTCAATGGGTTTAGGGGCTTCTAGGCAAAAGGGGCGTAGCCAAAAGTATCTCAACCCTCAGCCATGTCTTGGTCTATACTCTCAATGGTATTCTGGGCTTCTGGATCCAAAGGGGCGGGGCCTAACGAATTTAAACCCCGAATGCTATTTCAATGGGTTTAGAGGCTTCTAGGCAAAAGGGGCGTGGCCAAAAGTATCTCAACCCTCAGCCATTTCATGGTCTATACTCTGAATGGTATTCTGGGCTTCTGGACCCAAAGGGGCGGGGCCTAACGAATTTAAACCCCCAATGCTATTTCAATGGGTTTAGGGGCTTCTAGGCAAAAGGGGCGTGGCCAAAAGTATCTCAACCATCAGCCATGTCATGGTCTATACTCTGAATGGTATTCTGGGCTTCTGGACCCAAAGGGGCGGGGCCTAACGAATTTAAACCCCCAATGCTATTTCAATGGGTTTAGGGGCTTCTAGGCAAAAGGGGCGTGGCCAAAAGTTTCTCAACCCTCAGCCATGTCATGGTCTATACTCTGAAAGGTATTCTGGGCTTCTGGACCAAAAGGGGAGGGGCCTAACGAATTTAAACCCCCAATGCTATTTCAATGGGTTTAGGGGCTTCTAGGCAAAAGGGGCGTGGCCAAAAGTATCTCAACCCTCAGCCATGTCATGGTCTATACTCTGAATGGTATTCTGGGCTTCTGGACCAAAAGGGGCGGGGCCTAACGAATTTAAACCCCCAATGCTATTTCAATGGGTTTAGGGGCTTCTAGGCAAAAGGGGCGTGGCCAAACGTATCTCAACCCTCAGCCATGTCATGGTCTATACTCTGAATGGTATTATGGGCTTTTGGACCAAAAGGGGCGGGGCCTAACGAATTTAAACCCCCAATGCTATTTCAATGGGTTTAGGGGCTTCTAGGCAAAAGGGGCGTGGCCAAAAGTATCTCAACCCTCAGCCATGTCATGGTCTATACTCTGAATGGTATTCTGGGTTTCTGGACCCAAAGGGGCGGGGCCTAACGAATTTAAACCCCCAATGCTATTTCAATAGGTTTAGGGGCTTCTAGGCAAAAGGGGCGTGGCCAAACGTATCTCAACCCTCAGCCATGTCATGGTCTATACTCTGAATGGTATTCTGGGCTTCTGGACCAAAAGGGACGGGGCCTAACGAATTTAAACCCCCAATGCTATTTCAATGGGTTTAGGGGCTTCTAGGCAAAAGGGGCGTGGCCAAAAGTATCTCAACCCTCAGCCATGTCATGTTCTATACTCTGAATGGTATTCTGGGCTTCAGGACCCAAAGGGGCGGGGCCTAACGAATTTAAACCCCCAATGTTATTTTTAATGGGTTTAGGGGCTTCTAGGCAAAAGGGGCGTGGCCAAAAGTATCTCAACCCTCAGCCATGTCATGGTCTATACTCTGAATGGTGTTCTGGGCTTCTGGACCCAAAGGGGCGGGGCCTAACAAATTTAAACCCCCAATGCTATTTCAATGGGTTTAGGGGCTTCTAGGCAAAAGGGGCGTAGCCAAAAGTATCTCAACCCTCAGCCATGTCTTGGTCTATACTCTCAATGGTATTCTGGGCTTCTGAATCCAAAGGGGCGGGGCCTAACGAATTTAAACCCCGAATGCTATTTCAATGGGTTTAGAGGCTTCTAGGCAAAAGGGGCGTGGCCAAAAGTATCTCAACCCTCAGCCATTTCATGGTCTATACTCTGAATGGTATTCTGGGCTTCTGGACCCAAAGGGGCGGGGCCTAACGAATTTAAACCCCCAATGCTATTTCAATTGGTTTAGGGGCTTCTAGGCAAAAGGGGCGTGGCCAAAAGTATCTCAACCATCAGCCATGTCATGGTCTATACTCTGAATGGTATTCTGGGCTTCTGGACCCAAAGGGGCGGGGCCTAACGAATTTAAACCCCCAATGTTATTTCAATGTGTTTAGGGGCTTCTAGACAAAAGGGGCGTGGCCAAACGTATGTCAACCCTCAGCCATGTCATGGTCTATACTCTGAATGGTATTCTTGGCTTCTGGACCCAAAGGGGCGGGGCCTAACGAATTTAAACCCCCAATGCTATTTCAATGGGTTTAGGGGCTTCTAGGCAAAAGGGGCGTGGCCAAAAGTATCTCAACCCTCAGCCATGTCATGGTCTATACTCTGAATGGTATTCTGGGCTTCTGGACCCAAAGGGGCGGGGCCTAACGAATTTAAACCCCCAATGTTATTTCAATGTGTTTAGGGGCTTCTAGGCAAAAGGGGCGTGGACAAAAGTATCTCAACCCTCAGCCATGTCATGTTCTATACTCTGAATGGTATTCTGGGCTTCAGGACCCAAAGGGGCGGGGCCTAACGAATTTAAACCCCCAATGTTATTTTTAATGGGTTTAGGGGCTTCTAGGCAAAAGGGGCGTAGCCAAAAGTATCTCAACCCTCAGCCATATCTTGGTCTATACTCTGAATGGTATTCTGGGCTTCTGGACCAAAAGGGGCGGGGCCTAACGAATTTAAACCCCCAATGCTATTTCAATGGGTTTAGGGGCTTCTAGGCAAAAGGGGCGTGGCCAAAAGTATCTCAACCATCAGCCATGTCATGGTCTATACTCTGAATGGTATTCTGGGCTTCTGGACCCAAAGGGGCGGGGCCTAACGAATTTAAACCCCCAATGTTATTTCAATGTGTTTAGGGGCTTCTAGGCAAAAGGGGCGTGGCCAAAAGTTTCTCAACCCTCAGCCATGTCATGGTCTATACTCTGAATGGTATTCTGGGTTTCTGGACCCAAAGGGGCGGGGCCTAACGAATTTAAACCCCCAATGCTATTTCAATGGGTTTAGGGGCTTCTAGGCAAAAGGGGCGTGGCCAAAAGTATCTCAACCCTCAGCCATGTCATGGTCTATACTCTGAATGGTATTCTGGGCTTCAGGACCCAAAGGGGCGGGGCCTAACGAATTTAAACCCCCAATGCTATTTCAACGGGTTTAGGGGCTTCTATGCAAAAGGGGCGTGGCCAAAAGTATCTCAACCCTCAGCCATGCCATGGTCTATACTCTGAATGGTATTCTGGGCTTCTGGACCCAAAGGGGCGGGGCCTAACGAATTTAAACCCCCAATGCTATTTCAATGGGTTTAGGGGCTTCTAGGCAAAAGGGGCGTGGCAAAAAGTTTCTCAACCCTCAGCCATGTCATGGTCTATACTCTGAATGGTATTCTGGGCTTCTGGACCAAAAGGGGAGGGGCCTAACGAATTTAAACCCCCAATGCTATTTCAATGGGTTTAGGGGCTTCTAGGCAAAAGGGGCGTGGCCAAAAGTATCTCAACCCTCAGCCATGTCATGGTCTATACTCTGAATGGTATTCTGGGCTTCTGGACCAAAAGGGGCGGGGCCTAACGAATTTAAACCCCCAATGCTATTTCAATGGGTTTAGGGGCTTCTAGGCAAAAGGGGCGTGGCCAAAAGTATCTCTACCCTCAGCCATGTCATGGTCTATACTCTGAATGGTAATCTGGTCTTCTGGACCCAAAGGGGCGGGGCCTAACGAATTTAAACCCCCAATGCTATTTCAATGGGTTTAGGGGCTTCTAGGCAAAAGGGGCGTGGCCAAACGTATCTCAACCCTCAGCCATGTCATGGTCTATACTCTGAATGGTATTATGGGCTTTTGGACCAAAAGGGGCGGGGCCTAACGAATTTAAACCCCCAATGCTATTTCAATGGGTTTAGGGGCTTCTAGGCAAAAGGGGCGTGGCCAAAAGTATCTCAACCCTCAGCCATGTCATGGTCTATACTCTGAATGGTGTTCTGGGCTTCTGGACCCAAAGGGGCGGGCCTAACGAATTTAAACCCCCAATGCTATTTCAATGGGTTTAGGGGCTTCTAGGCAAAAGGGGCGTGGCCAAAAGTATCTCAACCCTCAGCCTTGTCATGGTCTATACTTTGAATGGTATTCTGGGTTTCTGGACCCAAAGGGGCGGGGCCTAACGAATTTAAACCCCCAATGCTATTTCAATGGGTTTTGGGGCTTCTAGGCAAAAGGGGCGTGGCCAAAAGTATCTCAACCCTCAGCCATGTCATGGTCTATACTCTGAATGGTATTCTGGGTTTCTGGACCCAAAGGGGCGGGGCCTAACGAATTTAAACCCCCAATGCTATTTCAATAGGTTTAGGGGCTTCTAGGCAAAAGGGGCGTGGCCAAACGTATCTCAACCCTCAGCCATGTCATGGTCTATACTCTGAATGGTATTCTGGGCTTCTGGACCAAAAGGGGCGGGGCCTAACGAATTTAAACCCCCAATGCTATTTCAATGGGTTTAGGGGCTTCTAGGCAAAAGGGGAGTGGCCAAAAGTATCTCAACCCTCAGCAATGTCATGGTCTATACTCTGAATGGTATTCTGGGCTTCTGGACCCAAAGGGGCGGGGCCTAACGAATTTAAACCCCCAATGCTAATTCAATGGGTTTAGGGGCTTCTAGGCAAAAGGGGCGTGGCCAAAAGTATCTCAACCCTCAGCCATTTCATGGTCTATACTCTGAATGGTATTCTGGGCTTCTGGACCAAAAGGGGCGGGGCCTAACGAATTTAAACCCCCAATGCTATTTCAATGGGTTTAGGGGCTTCTAGGCAAAAGGGGCGTGGCCAAAAGTATCTCAACCATCAGCCATGTCATGGTCTATACTCTGAATGGTATTCTGGGCTTCTGGACCCAAAGGGGCGGGGCCTAACGAATTTAAACCCCCAATGCTATTTCAATGGGTTTAGGTGCTTCTAGGCAAAAGGGGCGTGGCCAAAAGTATCTCAACCCTCAGCCATGTCATGGTCTATACTCTGAATGGTATTCTGGGCTTCTGGACCAAAAGGGGCGGGGCCTAACGAATTTAAACCCCCAATGCTATTTCAATGGGTTTAGGGGCTTCTAGGCAAAAGGGGCGTGGCCAAAAGTATCTCAACCATCAGCCATGTCATGGTCTATACTCTGAATGGTATTCTGGGCTTCTGGACCCAAAGGGGCGGGGCCTAACGAATTTAAACCCCCAATGCTATTTCAATGGGTTTAGGGGCTTCTAGGCAAAAGGGGCGTGGCCAAAAGTATCTCAACCCTCAGCCATGTCATGGTCTATACTCTGAATGGTATTCTGGGCTTCTGGACCCAAAGGGGCGGGGCCTAACGAATTTAAACCCCCAATGCTATTTCAATGGGTTTAGGGGCTTCTAGGCAAAAGGGGCGTGGCCAAAAGTTTCTCAACCCTCAGCCATGTCATGGTCTATACTCTGAATGGTATTCTGGGCTTCTGGACCCAAAGGGGCGGGGCCTAACGAATTTAAACCCCCAATGCTATTTCAATGGGTTTAGGGGCTTCTAGGCAAAAGGGGCGTGGCCAAAAGTTTCTCAACCCTCAGCCATGTCATGGTCTATACTCTGAATGGTATTCTGGGCTTCTGGACCCAAAGGGGCGGGGCCTAACGAATTTAAACCCCCAATGCTATTTCAATGGGTTTAGGGGCTTCTAGGCAAAAGGGGCGTGGCCAAAAGTATCTCAACCCTCAGCCATGTCATGGTCTATACTCTGAATGGTATTCTGGGCTTCTGGACCCAAAGGGGCGGGGCCTAACGAATTTAAACCCCAATGCTATTTCAATGGGTTTAGGGGCTTCTAGGCAAAAGGGGCGTGGCCAAAAGTATCTCAACCCTCAGCCATGTCATGGTCTATACTCTTAATGGTATTCTGGGCTTCTGGACCAAAAGGGGCGGGGCCTAACGAATTTAAACCCCCAATGCTATTTCAATGGGTTTAGGGGCTTCTAGGCAAAAGGGGCGTGGCCAAAAGTATCTCAACCATCAGCCATGTCATGGTCTATACTCTGAATGGTATTCTGGGCTTCTGGACCCAAAGGGGCGGGGCCTAACGAATTTAAACCCCCAATGCTATTTCAATGGGTTTAGGGGCTTCTAGGCAAAAGGGGCGTGGCCAAAAGTATCTCAACCCTCAACCATGTCATGGTCTATACTCTGAATGGTATTCTGGGCTTCTGGACCCAAAGGGGCGGGTCCTAACGAATTTAAACCCCCAATGCTATTTCAATGGGTTTAGGGGCTTCTAGGCAAAAGGGGCGTGGCCAAAAGTATCTCAACCCTCAGCCATGTCATGGTCTATACTCTGAATGGTATTCTGGGCTTCTGGACCCAAAGGGGCGGGGCCTAACGAATTTAAACCCCCAATGCTATTTCAATGGGTTTAGGGGCTTCTAGGCAAAAGGGGCGTGGCCAAAAGTATCTCAACCATCAGCCATGTCATGGTCTATACTCTGAATGGTATTCTGGGCTTCTGGACCCAAAGGGGCGGGTCCTAACGAATTTAAACCCCCAATGCTATTTCAATGGGTTTAGGGGCTTCTAGGCAAAAGGGGCGTGGCCAAAAGTATCTCAACCCTCAGCCATGTCATGGTCTATACTCTGAATGGTATTCTGGGCTTCTGGACCCAAAGGGGCGGGGCCTAACGAATTTAAACCCCCAATTCTATTTCAATGGGTTTAGGGGCTTCTAGGCAAAAGGGGCGTGGCCAAAAGTATCTCAACCATCAGCCATGTCATGGTCTATACTCTGAATGGTATTCTGGGCTTCTGGACCCAAAGGGGCGGGGCCTAACGAATTTAAACCCCCAATGCTTTTTCAATGGGTTTAGGGGCTTCTAGGCAAAAGGGGCGTGACCAAAAGTTTCTCAACCCTCAGCCATGTCATGGTCTATACTCTGAATGGTATTCTGGGCTTCTGGACCAAAAGGGGAGGGGCCTAACGAATTTAAACCCCCAATGCTATTTCAATGGGTTTAGGGGCTTCTAGGCAAAAGGGGCGTGGCCAAAAGTTTCTCAACCCTCAGCCATGTCATGGTCTATACTCTGAATGGTATTCTGGGCTTCTGGACCCAAAGGGGCGGGGCCTAACGAATTTAAACCCCCAATGCTATTTCAATGGGTTTAGGGGCTTCTAGGCAAAAGGGGCGTGGCCAAAAGTATCTCAACCCTCAGCCATGTCATGGTCTATACTCTGAATGGTATTCTGGGCTTCTGGACCCAAAGGGGCGGGGCCTAACGAATTTAAACCCCAATGCTATTTCAATGGGTTTAGGGGCTTCTAGGCAAAAGGGGCGTGGCCAAAAGTATCTCAACCCTCAGCCATGTCATGGTCTATACTCTTAATGGTATTCTGGGCTTCTGGACCAAAAGGGGCGGGGCCTAACGAATTTAAACCCCCAATGCTATTTCAATGGGTTTAGGGGCTTCTAGGCAAAAGGGGAGTGGCCAAAAGTATCTCAACCCTCAGCCATGTCATGGTCTATACTCTGAATGGTATTCTGGGCTTCTGGACCCAAAGGGGCGGGGCCTAACGAATTTAAACCCCCAATGCTAATTCAATGGGTTTAGGGGCTTCTAGGCAAAAGGGGCGTGGCCAAAAGTATCTCAACCCTCAGCCATTTCATGGTCTATACTCTGAATGGTTTTCTGGGCTTCTGGACCAAAATGGGCGGGGCCTAACGAATTTAAACCCCCAATGCTATTTCAATGGGTTTAGGGGCTTCTAGGCAAAAGGGGCGTGGCCAAAAGTATCTCAACCATCAGCCATGTCATGGTCTATACTCTGAATGGTATTCTGGGCTTCTGGACCCAAAGGGGCGGGGCCTAACGAATTTAAACCCCCAATGCTTTTTCAATGGGTTTAGGTGCTTCTAGGCAAAAGGGGCGTGGCCAAAAGTATCTCAACCCTCAGCCATGTCATGGTCTATACTCTGAATGGTATTCTGGGCTTCTGGACCAAAAGGGGCGGGGCCTAACGAATTTAAACCCCCAATGCTATTTCAATGGGTTTAGGGGCTTCTAGGCAAAAGGGGCGTGGCCAAAAGTATCTCAACCATCAGCCATGTCATGGTCTATACTCTTAATGGTATTCTGGGCTTCTGGACCCAAAGGGGCGGGGCCTAACGAATTTAAACCCCCAATGCTATTTCAATGGGTTTAGGGGCTTCTAGGCAAAATGGGCGTGGCCAAAAGTATCTCAACCATCAGCCATGTCATGGTCTATACTCTGAATGGTATTCTGGGCTTCTGGACCCAAAGGGGCGGGGCCTAACGAATTTAAACCCCCAATGCTATTTCAATGGGTTTAGGGGCTTCTAGGCAAAAGGGGCGTGGCCAAAAGTATCTCAACCCTCAGCCATGTCATGGTCTATACTCTGAATGGTATTCTGGGCTTCTGGACCCAAAGGGGCGGGGCCTAACGAATTTAAACCCCCAATGCTATTTCAATGGGTTTAGGGGCTTCTAGGCAAAAGGGGCGTGGCCAAAAGTTTCTCAACCCTCAGCCATGTCATGGTCTATACTCTGAATGGTATTCTGGGCTTCTGGACCCAAAGGGGCGGGGCCTAACGAATTTAAACCCCCAATGCTATTTCAATGGGTTTAGGGGCTTCTAGGCAAAAGGGGCGTGGCCAAAAGTATCTCAACCCTCAGCCATGTCATGGTCTATACTCTGAATGGTATTCTGGGCTTCTGGACCCAAAGGGGCGGGGCCTAACGAATTTAAACCCCAATGCTATTTCAATGGGTTTAGGGGCTTCTAGGCAAAAGGGTCGTGGCCAAAAGTATCTCAACCCTCAGCCATGTCATGGTCTATACTCTTAATGGTATTCTGGGCTTCTGGACCAAAAGGGGCGGGGCCTAACGAATTTAAACCCCCAATGCTATTTCAATGGGTTTAGGGGCTTATAGGCAAAAGGGGCGTGGCCAAAAGTATCTCAACCCTCAGCCATGTCATGGTCTATACTCTGAATGGTATTCTGGGCTTCTGGACCCAAAGGGGCGGGGCCTAACGAATTTAAACCCCCAATGCTATTTCAATGGGTTTAGGGGCTTCTAGGCAAAAGGGGCGTGGCCAAAAGTATCTCAACCCTCAGCCATTTCATGGTCTATACTCTGAATGGTATTCTGGGCTTCTGGACCAAAAGGGGCGGGGCCTAACGAATTTAAACCCCCAATGCTATTTCAATGGGTTTAGGGGCTTCTAGGCAAAAGGGGCGTGGCCAAAAGTATCTCAACCATCAGCCATGTCATGGTCTATACTCTGAATGGTATTCTGGGCTTCTGGACCCAAAGGGGCGGGGCCTAACGAATTTAAACCCCCAATGCTATTTCAATGGGTTTAGGGGCTTCTAGGCAAAATGGGCGTGGCCAAAAGTATCTCAACCATCAGCCATGTCATGGTCTATACTCTGAATGGTATTCTGGGCTTCTGGACCCAAAGGGGCGGGGCCTAACGAATTTAAACCCCCAATGCTATTTCAATGGGTTTAGGGGCTTCTAGGCAAAAGGGGCGTGGCCAAAAGTATCTCAACCATCAGCCATGTCATGGTCTATACTCTGAATGGTATTCTGGGCTTCTGGACCCAAAGGGGCGGAGCCTAACGAATTTAAACCCCCAATGCTTTTTCATGGGTTTAGGGGCTTCTAGGCAAAAGGGGCGTGGCCAAAAGTATCTCAACCCTCAGCCATGTCATGGTCTATACTCTGAATGGTATTCTGGGCTTCTGGACCCAAAGGGGCGGGGCCTAACGAATTTAAACCCCCAATGCTATTTCAATGGGTTTAGGGGCTTCTAGGCAAAAGGGGCGTGGCCAAAAGTATCTCAACCCTCAGCCATTTCATGGTCTATACTCTGAATGGTATTCTGGGCTTCTGGACCAAAAGGGGCGGGGCCTAACGAATTTAAACCCCCAATGCTATTTCAATGGGTTTAGGGGCTTCTAGGCAAAAGGGGCGTGGCCAAAAGTATCTCAACCATCAGCCATGTCATGGTCTATACTCTGAATGGTATTCTGGGCTTCTGGACCCAAAGGGGCGGGGCCTAACGAATTTAAACCCCCAATGCTATTTCAATGGGTTTAGGGGCTTCTAGGCAAAATGGGCGTGGCCAAAAGTATCTCAACCATCAGCCATGTCATGGTCTATACTCTGAATGGTATTCTGGGCTTCTGGACCCAAAGGGGCGGGGCCTAACGAATTTAAACCCCCAATGCTATTTCAATGGGTTTAGGGGCTTCTAGGCAAAAGGGGCGTGGCCAAAAGTATCTCAACCATCAGCCATGTCATGGTCTATACTCTGAATGGTATTCTGGGCTTCTGGACCCAAAGGGGCGGAGCCTAACGAATTTAAACCCCCAATGCTTTTTCATGGGTTTAGGGGCTTCTAGGCAAAAGGGGCGTGGCCAAAAGTATCTCAACCCTCAGCCATGTCATGGTCTATACTCTTAATGGTATTCTGGGCTTCTGGATCCAAAGGGGCGGGGCCTAACGAATTTAAACCCCCAATGCTATTTCAATGGGTTTAGGGGCTTCTAGGCAAAAGGGGCGTGGCCAAAAGTATCTCAACCCTCAGCCATGTCATGGTCTATACTCTGAATGGTATTCTGGGCTTCTGGACCCAAAGGGGCGGGGCCTAACGAATTTAAACCCCCAATGCTATTTCAATGGGTTTAGGGGCTTCTAGGCAAAAGGGGCGTGGCCAAAAGTATCTCAACCCTCAACCATGTCATGGTCTATACTCTGAATGGTATTCTGGGCTTCTGGACCCAAAGGGGCGGGTCCTAACGAATTTAAACCCCCAATGCTATTTCAATGGGTTTAGGGGCTTCTAGGCAAAAGGGGCGTGGCCAAAAGTATCTCAACCCTCAGCCATGTCATGGTCTATACTCTGAATGGTATTCTGGGCTTCTGGACCCAAAGGGGCGGGGCCTAACGAATTTAAACCCCCAATTCTATTTCAATGGGTTTAGGGGCTTCTAGGCAAAAGGGGCGTGGCCAAAAGTATCTCAACCATCAGCCATGTCATGGTCTATACTCTGAATGGTATTCTGGGCTTCTGGACCCAAAGGGGCGGGGCCTAACGAATTTAAACCCCCAATGCTTTTTCAATGGGTTTAGGGGCTTCTAGGCAAAAGGGGCGTGACCAAAAGTTTCTCAACCCTCAGCCATGTCATGGTCTATACTCTGAATGGTATTCTGGGCTTCTGGACCAAAAGGGGAGGGGCCTAACGAATTTAAACCCCCAATGCTATTTCAATGGGTTTAGGGGCTTCTAGGCAAAAGGGGCGTGGCCAAAAGTTTCTCAACCCTCAGCCATGTCATGGTCTATACTCTGAATGGTATTCTGGGCTTCTGGACCCAAAGGGGCGGGGCCTAACGAATTTAAACCCCCAATGCTATTTCAATGGGTTTAGGGGCTTCTAGGCAAAAGGGGCGTGGCCAAAAGTATCTCAACCCTCAGCCATGTCATGGTCTATACTCTGAATGGTATTCTGGGCTTCTGGACCCAAATGGGCGGGGCCTAACGAATTTAAACCCCAATGCTATTTCAATGGGTTTAGGGGCTTCTAGGCAAAAGGGGCGTGGCCAAAAGTATCTCAACCCTCAGCCATGTCATGGTCTATACTCTTAATGGTATTCTGGGCTTCTGGACCAAAAGGGGCGGGGCCTAACGAATTTAAACCCCCAATGCTATATCAATGGGTTTAGGGGCTTCTAGGCAAAAGGGGAGTGGCCAAAAGTATCTCAACCCTCAGCCATGTCATGGTCTATACTCTGAATGGTATTCTGGGCTTCTGGACCCAAAGGGGCGGGGCCTAACGAATTTAAACCCCCAATGCTAATTCAATGGGTTTAGGGGCTTCTAGGCAAAAGGGGCGTGGCCAAAAGTATCTCAACCCTCAGCCATTTCATGGTCTATACTCTGAATGGTATTCTGGGCTTCTGGACCAAAAGGGGCGGGGCCTAACGAATTTAAACCCCCAATGCTATTTCAATGGGTTTAGGGGCTTCTAGGCAAAAGGGGCGTGGCCAAAAGTATCTCAACCATCAGCCATGTCATGGTCTATACTCTGAATGGTATTCTGGGCTTCTGGACCCAAAGGGGCGGGGCCTAACGAATTTAAACCCCCAATGCTTTTTCAATGGGTTTAGGTGCTTCTAGGCAAAAGGGGCGTGGCCAAAAGTATCTCAACCCTCAGCCATGTCATGGTCTATACTCTGAATGGTATTCTGGGCTTCTGGACCAAAAGGGGCGGGGCCTAACGAATTTAAACCCCCAATGCTATTTCAATGGGTTTAGGGGCTTCTAGGCAAAAGGGGCGTGGCCAAAAGTATCTCAACCATCAGCCATGTCATGGTCTATACTCTGAATGGTATTCTGGGCTTCTGGACCCAAAGGGGCGGAGCCTAACGAATTTAAACCCCCAATGCTTTTTCATGGGTTTAGGGGCTTCTAGGCAAAAGGGGCGTGTCCAAAAGTATCTCAACCCTCAGCCATGTCATGGTCTATACTCTTAATGGTATTCTGGGCTTCTGGATCCAAAGGGGCGGGGCCTAACGAATTTAAACCCCCAATGCTATTTCAATGGGTTTAGGGGCTTCTAGGCAAAAGGGGCGTGGCCAAAAGTTTCTCAACCCGCAGCCATGTCATGGTCTATACTCTGAATGGTATTCTGGGCTTCTGGACCCAAAGGGGCGGGGCCTAACGAATTTAAACCCCCAATGCTATTTAAATGGGTTTAGGGGCTTCTAGGCAAAAGGGGCGTGGCCAAAAGTATCTCAACCCTCAGCCATGTCATGGTCTATACTCTGAATGGTATTCTGGGCTTCTGGACCCAAAGGGGCGGGGCCTAACGAATTTAAACCCCCAATGCTATTTCAATGGGTTTAGGGGCTTCTAGGCAAAATGGGCGTGGTCAAAAGTATCTCAAACCTCAGCCATGTGATGGTCTATACTCTGAATGGTATTCTGGGCTTCTGGACCCAAAGGGGCGGGGCCTAACGAATTTAAACCCCAATGCTATTTCAATGGGTTTAGGGGCTTCTAGGCAAAAGGGGCGTGGCCAAAAGTATCTCAACCCTCAGCCATGTCATGGTCTATACTCTGAATGGTATTTTGGGCTTCTGGACCCAAAGGGGCGGGGCCTAACGAATTTAAACCCCCAATGCTATTTCAATGGGTTTAGGGGCTTCTAGGCAAAAGGGGCGTGGCCAAAAGTATTTCAACCCTCAGCCATGTCATGGTCTATACTCTGAATGGTATTCTGGGCTTCTGGACCCAAAGGGGCGGGGCCTAACGAATTTAAACCCCCAATGCTATTTCAATGGGTTTAGGGGCTTCTAGGCAAAAGGGGCGTGGCCAAAAGTATCTCAACCCTCAGCCATGTCATGGTCTATACTCTGAATGGTATTCTGGGCTTCTGGACCAAAAGGGGCGGGGCCTAACGAATTTAAACCCCCAATGCTATTTCAATGGGTTTAGGGGCTTCTAGGCAAAAGGGGCGTGGCCAAAAGTATCTCAACCATCAGCCATGTCATGGTCTATACTCTTAATGGTATTCTGGGCTTCTGGACCCAAAGGGGCGGGGCCTAACGAATTTAAACCCCCAATGCTATTTCAATGGGTTTAGGGGCTTCTAGGCAAAATGGGCGTGGCCAAAAGTATCTCAACCATCAGCCATGTCATGGTCTATACTCTGAATGGTATTCTGGGCTTCTGGACCCAAAGGGGCGGGGCCTAACGAATTTAAACCCCCAATGCTATTTCAATGGGTTTAGGGGCTTCTAGGCAAAAGGGGCGTGGCCAAAAGTATCTCAACCATCAGCCATGTCATGGTCTATACTCTGAATGGTATTCTGGGCTTCTGGACCCAAAGGGGCGGGGCCTAACGAATTTAAACCCCCAATGCTATTTCAATGGGTTTAGGGGCTTCTAGGCAAAAGGGGCGTGGCCAAAAGTATCTCAACCCTCAGCCATTTCATGGTCTATACTCTGAATGGTATTCTGGGCTTCTGGACCAAAAGGGGCGGGGCCTAACGAATTTAACCCCCCAATGCTATTTCAATGGGTTTAGGGGCTTCTAGGCAAAAGGGGCGTGACCAAAAGTTTCTCAACCCTCAGCCATGTCATGGTCTATACTCTGAATGGTATTCTGGGCTTCTGGACCCAAAGGGGCGGGGCCTAACGAATTTAAACCCCCAATGCTAATTCAATGGGTTTAGGGGCTTCTAGGCAAAAGGGGCGTGGCCAAAAGTATCTCAACCCTCAGCCATTTCATGGTCTATACTCTGAATGGTATTCTGGGCTTCTGGACCAAAAGGGGCGGGGCCTAACGAATTTAAACCCCCAATGCTATTTCAATGGGTTTAGGGGCTTCTAGGCAAAAGGGGCGTGGCCAAAAGTATCTCAACCATCAGCCATGTCATGGTCTATACTCTGAATGGTATTCTGGGCTTCTGGACCCAAAGGGGCGGGGCCTAACGAATTTAAACCCCCAATGCTTTTTCAATGGGTTTAGGTGCTTCTAGGCAAAAGGGGCGTGGCCAAAAGTATCTCAACCCTCAGCCATGTCATGGTCTATACTCTGAATGGTATTCTGGGCTTCTGGACCAAAAGGGGCGGGGCCTAACGAATTTAAACCCCCAATGCTATTTCAATGGGTTTAGGGGCTTCTAGGCAAAAGGGGCGTGGCCAAAAGTATCTCAACCATCAGCCATGTCATGGTCCATACTCTGAATGGTATTCTGGGCTTCTGGACCAAAAGGGGCGGGGCCTAACGAATTTAAACCCCCAATGCTATTTCAATGGGTTTAGGGGCTTCTAGGCAAAAGGGGCGTGGCCAAAAGTATCTCAACCATCAGCCATGTCATGGTCTATACTCTGAATGGTATTCTGGGCTTCTGGACCCAAAGGGGCGGAGCCTAACGAATTTAAACCCCCAATGCTTTTTCATGGGTTTAGGGGCTTCTAGGCAAAAGGGGCGTGGCCAAAAGTATCTCAACCCTCAGCCATGTCATGGTCTATACTCTTAATGGTATTCTGGGCTTCTGGATCCAAAGGGGCGGGGCCTAACGAATTTAAACCCCCAATGCTATTTCAATGGGTTTAGGGGCTTCTAGGCAAAAGGGGCGTGGCCAAAAGTTTCTCAACCCTCAGCCATGTCATGGTCTATACTCTGAATGGTATTCTGGGCTTCTGGACCCAAAGGGGCGGGGCCTAACGAATTTAAACCCCCAATGCTATTTCAATGGGTTTAGGGGCTTCTAGGCAAAAGGGGCGTGGCCAAAAGTATCTCAACCCTCAACCATGTCATGGTCTATACTCTGAATGGTATTCTGGGCTTCTGGACCCAAAGGGGCGGGTCCTAACGAATTTAAACCCCCAATGCTATTTCAATGGGTTTAGGGGCTTCTAGGCAAAAGGGGCGTGGCCAAAAGTATCTCAACCCTCAGCCATGTCATGGTCTATACTCTGAATGGTATTCTGGGCTTCTGGACCAAAAGGGGAGGGGCCTAACGAATTTAAACCCCCAATGCTATTTCAATGGGTTTAGGGGCTTCTAGGCAAAAGGGGCGTGGCCAAAAGTATTTCAACCCTCAGCCATGTCATGGTCTATACTCTGAATGGTATTCTGGGCTTCTGGACCCAAATGGGCGGGGCCTAACGAATTTAAACCCCCAATGCTATTTCAATGGGTTTAGGGGCTTCTAGGCAAAAGGGGCGTGGCCAAAAGTATCTCAACCCTCAGCCATGTCATGGTCTATACTCTGAATGGTATTCTGGGCTTCTGGACCAAAAAGGGCGGGGCCTAACGAATTTAAACCCCCAATGCTATTTCAATGGGTTTAGGGGCTTCTAGGCAAAAGGGGCGTGGCCAAAAGTATCTCAACCATCAGCCATGTCATGGTCTATACTCTGAATGGTATTCTGGGCTTCTGGACCCAAAGGGGCGGGGCCTAACGAATTTAAACCCCCAATGCTATTTCAATGGGTTTAGGGGCTTCTAGGCAAAAGGGGCGTGGCCAAAAGTATCTCAACCCTCAGCCATGTCATGGTCTATACTCTGAATGGTATTCTGGGCTTCTGGACCCAAAGGGGCGGGGCCTAACGAATTTAAACCCCCAATGCTATTTCAATGGGTTTAGGGGCTTCTAGGCAAAAGGGGCGTGGCCAAAAGTATCTCAACCCTCAGCCATGTCATGGTCTATACTCTGAATGGTATTCTGGGCTTCTGGACCCAAAGGGGCGGGGCCTAACGAATTTAAACCCCCAATTCTATTTCAATGGGTTTAGGGGCTTCTAGGCAAAAGGGGCGTGGCCAAAAGTATCTCAACCATCAGCCATGTCATGGTCTATACTCTGAATGGTATTCTGGGCTTCTGGACCCAAAGGGGCGGGGCCTAACGAATTTAAACCCCCAATGCTTTTTCAATGGGTTTAGGGGCTTCTAGGCAAAAGGGGCGTGACCAAAAGTTTCTCAACCCTCAGCCATGTCATGGTCTATACTCTGAATGGTATTCTGGGCTTCTGGACCAAAAGGGGAGGGGCCTAACGAATTTAAACCCCCAATGCTATTTCAATGGGTTTAGGGGCTTCTAGGCAAAAGGGGCGTGGCCAAAAGTTTCTCAACCCTCAGCCATGTCATGGTCTATACTCTGAATGGTATTCTGGGCTTCTGGACCCAAAGGGGCGGGGCCTAACGAATTTAAACCCCCAATGCTATTTCAATGGGTTTAGGGGCTTCTAGGCAAAAGGGGCGTGGCCAAAAGTATCTCAACCCTCAGCCATGTCATGGTCTATACTCTGAATGGTATTCTGGGCTTCTGGACCCAAAGGGGCGGGGCCTAACGAATTTAAACCCCAATGCTATTTCAATGGGTTTAGGGGCTTCTAGGCAAAAGGGGCGTGGCCAAAAGTATCTCAACCCTCAGCCATGTCATGGTCTATACTCTTAATGGTATTCTGGGCTTCTGGACCCAAAGGGGCGGGGCCTAACGAATTTAAACCCCCAATGCTATTTCAATGGGTTTAGGGGCTTCTAGGCAAAAGGGGCGTGGCCAAAAGTATCTCAACCCTCAGCCATGTCATGGTCTATACTCTGAATGGTATTCTGGGCTTCTGGACCAAAAGGGGCGGGGCCTAACGAATTTAAACCCCCAATGCTATTTCAATGGGTTTAGGGGCTTCTAGGCAAAAGGGGCGTGGCCAGAAGTTTCTCAACCCTCAGCCATGTCATGGTCTATACTCTGAATGGTATTCTGGGCTTCTGGACCCAAAGGGGCGGGGCCTAACGAATTTAAACCCCCAATGCTATTTCAATGGGTTTAGGGGCTTCTAGGCAAAAGGGGCGTGACCAAAAGTTTCTCAACCCTCAGCCATGTCATGGTCTATACTCTAAATGGTATTCTGGGCTTCTGGACCCAAAGGGGCGGGGCCTAACGAATTTAAACCCCCAATGCTATTTCAATGGGTTTAGGGGCTTCTAGGCAAAAGGGGCGTGGCCAAAAGTATCTCAACCCTCAGCCATGTCATGGTCTATACTCTGAATGGTATTCTGGGCTTCTGGACCCAAAGGGGCGGGGCCTAACGAATTTAAACCCCCAATGCTTTTTCAATGGGTTTAGGGGCTTCTAGGCAAAAGGGGCGTGACCAAAAGTTTCTCAACCCTCAGCCATGTCATGGTCTATACTCTAAATGGTATTCTGGGCTTCTGGACCCAAAGGGGCGGGGCCTAACGAATTTAAACCCCCAATTCTATTTCAATGGGTTTAGGGGCTTCTAGGCAAAAGGGGCGTGGCCAAAAGTATCTCAACCATCAGCCATGTCATGGTCTATACTCTGAATGGTATTCTGGGCTTCTGGACCCAAAGGGGCGGGGCCTAACGAATTTAAACCCCCAATGCTTTTTCAATGGGTTTAGGGGCTTCTAGGCAAAAGGGGCGTGACCAAAAGTTTCTCAACCCTCAGCCATGTCATGGTCTATACTCTGAATGGTATTCTGGGCTTCTGGACCAAAAGGGGAGGGGCCTAACGAATTTAAACCCCCAATGCTATTTCAATGGGTTTAGGGGCTTCTAGGCAAAAGGGGCGTGGCCAAAAGTTTCTCAACCCTCAGCCATGTCATGGTCTATACTCTGAATGGTATTCTGGGCTTCTGGACCCAAAGGGGCGGGGCCTAACGAATTTAAACCCCCAATGCTATTTCAATGGGTTTAGGGGCTTCTAGGCAAAAGGGGCGTGGCCAAAAGTATCTCAACCCTCAGCCATGTCATGGTCTATACTCTGAATGGTATTCTGGGCTTCTGGACCCAAAGGGGCGGGGCCTAACGAATTTAAACCCCAATGCTATTTCAATGGGTTTAGGGGCTTCTAGGCAAAAGGGGCGTGGCCAAAAGTATCTCAACCCTCAGCCATGTCATGGTCTATACTCTTAATGGTATTCTGGGCTTCTGGACCAAAAGGGGCGGGGCCTAACGAATTTAAACCCCCAATGCTATTTCAATGGGTTTAGGGGCTTATAGGCAAAAGGGGCGTGGCCAAAAGTATCTCAACCCTCAGCCATGTCATGGTCTATACTCTGAATGGTATTCTGGGCTTCTGGACCCAAAGGGGCGGGGCCTAACGAATTTAAACCCCCAATGCTATTTCAATGGGTTTAGGGGCTTCTAGGCAAAAGGGGCGTGGCCAAAAGTATCTCAACCCTCAGCCATTTCATGGTCTATACTCTGAATGGTATTCTGGGCTTCTGGACCAAAAGGGGCGGGGCCTAACGAATTTAAACCCCCAATGCTATTTCAATGGGTTTAGGGGCTTCTAGGCAAAAGGGGCGTGGCCAAAAGTATCTCAACCATCAGCCATGTCATGGTCTATACTCTGAATGGTATTCTGGGCTTCTGGACCCAAAGGGGCGGGGCCTAACGAATTTAAACCCCCAATGCTATTTCAATGGGTTTAGGGGCTTCTAGGCAAAATGGGCGTGGCCAAAAGTATCTCAACCATCAGCCATGTCATGGTCTATACTCTGAATGGTATTCTGGGCTTCTGGACCCAAAGGGGCGGGGCCTAACGAATTTAAACCCCCAATGCTATTTCAATGGGTTTAGGGGCTTCTAGGCAAAAGGGGCGTGGCCAAAAGTATCTCAACCATCAGCCATGTCATGGTCTATACTCTGAATGGTATTCTGGGCTTCTGGACCCAAAGGGGCGGAGCCTAACGAATTTAAACCCCCAATGCTTTTTCATGGGTTTAGGGGCTTCTAGGCAAAAGGGGCGTGGCCAAAAGTATCTCAACCCTCAGCCATGTCATGGTCTATACTCTTAATGGTATTCTGGGCTTCTGGATCCAAAGGGGCGGGGCCTAACGAATTTAAACCCCCAATGCTATTTCAATGGGTTTAGGGGCTTCTAGGCAAAAGGGGCGTGGCCAAAAGTATCTCAACCCTCAGCCATGTCATGGTCTATACTCTGAATGGTATTCTGGGCTTCTGGACCCAAAGGGGCGGGGCCTAACGAATTTAAACCCCCAATGCTTTTTCAATGGGTTTAGGGGCTTCTAGGCAAAAGGGGCGTGACCAAAAGTTTCTCAACCCTCAGCCATGTCATGGTCTATACTCTAAATGGTATTCTGGGCTTCTGGACCCAAAGGGGCGGGGCCTAACGAATTTAAACCCCCAATTCTATTTCAATGGGTTTAGGGGCTTCTAGGCAAAAGGGGCGTGGCCAAAAGTATCTCAACCATCAGCCATGTCATGGTCTATACTCTGAATGGTATTCTGGGCTTCTGGACCCAAAGGGGCGGGGCCTAACGAATTTAAACCCCCAATGCTTTTTCAATGGGTTTAGGGGCTTCTAGGCAAAAGGGGCGTGACCAAAAGTTTCTCAACCCTCAGCCATGTCATGGTCTATACTCTGAATGGTATTCTGGGCTTCTGGACCAAAAGGGGAGGGGCCTAACGAATTTAAACCCCCAATGCTATTTCAATGGGTTTAGGGGCTTCTAGGCAAAAGGGGCGTGGCCAAAAGTTTCTCAACCCTCAGCCATGTCATGGTCTATACTCTGAATGGTATTCTGGGCTTCTGGACCCAAAGGGGCGGGGCCTAACGAATTTAAACCCCCAATGCTATATCAATGGGTTTAGGGGCTTCTAGGCAAAAGGGGCGTGGCCAAAAGTATCTCAACCCTCAGCCATGTCATGGTCTATACTCTGAATGGTATTCTGGGCTTCTGGACCCAAAGGGGCGGGGCCTAACGAATTTAAACCCCAATGCTATTTCAATGGGTTTAGGGGCTTCTAGGCAAAAGGGGCGTGGCCAAAAGTATCTCAACCCTCAGCCATGTCATGGTCTATACTCTTAATGGTATTCTGGGCTTCTGGACCAAAAGGGGCGGGGCCTAACGAATTTAAACCCCCAATGCTATTTCAATGGGTTTAGGGGCTTATAGGCAAAAGGGGCGTGGCCAAAAGTATCTCAACCCTCAGCCATGTCATGGTCTATACTCTGAATGGTATTCTGGGCTTCTGGACCCAAAGGGGCGGGGCCTAACGAATTTAAACCCCCAATGCTATTTCAATGGGTTTAGGGGCTTCTAGGCAAAAGGGGCGTGGCCAAAAGTATCTCAACCCTCAGCCATTTCATGGTCTATACTCTGAATGGTATTCTGGGCTTCTGGACCAAAAGGGGCGGGGCCTAACGAATTTAAACCCCCAATGCTATTTCAATGGGTTTAGGGGCTTCTAGGCAAAGGGGGCGTGGCCAAAAGTATCTCAACCATCAGCCATGTCATGGTCTATACTCTGAATGGTATTCTGGGCTTCTGGACCCAAAGGGGCGGGGCCTAACGAATTTAAACCCCCAATGCTATTTCAATGGGTTTAGGGGCTTCTAGGCAAAATGGGCGTGGCCAAAAGTATCTCAACCATCAGCCATGTCATGGTCTATACTCTGAATGGTATTCTGGGCTTCTGGACCCAAAGGGGCGGGGCCTAACGAATTTAAACCCCCAATGCTATTTCAATGGGTTTAGGGGCTTCTAGGCAAAAGGGGCGTGGCCAAAAGTATCTCAACCATCAGCCATGTCATGGTCTATACTCTGAATGGTATTCTGGGCTTCTGGACCCAAAGGGGCGGAGCCTAACGAATTTAAACCCCCAATGCTTTTTCATGGGTTTAGGGGCTTCTAGGCAAAAGGGGCGTGGCCAAAAGTATCTCAACCCTCAGCCATGTCATGGTCTATACTCTTAATGGTATTCTGGGCTTCTGGATCCAAAGGGGCGGGGCCTAACGAATTTAAACCCCCAATGCTATTTCAATGGGTTTAGGGGCTTCTAGGCAAAAGGGGCGTGGCCAAAAGTATCTCAACCCTCAGCCATGTCATGGTCTATACTCTGAATGGTATTCTGGGCTTCTGGACCCAAAGGGGCGGGGCCTAACGAATTTAAACCCCCAATGCTATTTCAATGGGTTTAGGGGCTTCTAGGCAAAAGGGGCGTGGCCAAAAGTATCTCAACCCTCAACCATGTCATGGTCTATACTCTGAATGGTATTCTGGGCTTCTGGACCCAAAGGGGCGGGTCCTAACGAATTTAAACCCCCAATGCTATTTCAATGGGTTTAGGGGCTTCTAGGCAAAAGGGGCGTGGCCAAAAGTATCTCAACCCTCAGCCATGTCATGGTCTATACTCTGAATGGTATTCTGGGCTTCTGGACCCAAAGGGGCGGGGCCTAACGAATTTAAACCCCCAATTCTATTTCAATGGGTTTAGGGGCTTCTAGGCAAAAGGGGCGTGGCCAAAAGTATCTCAACCATCAGCCATGTCATGGTCTATACTCTGAATGGTATTCTGGGCTTCTGGACCCAAAGGGGCGGGGCCTAACGAATTTAAACCCCCAATGCTTTTTCAATGGGTTTAGGGGCTTCTAGGCAAAAGGGGCGTGACCAAAAGTTTCTCAACCCTCAGCCATGTCATGGTCTATACTCTGAATGGTATTCTGGGCTTCTGGACCAAAAGGGGAGGGGCCTAACGAATTTAAACCCCCAATGCTATTTCAATGGGTTTAGGGGCTTCTAGGCAAAAGGGGCGTGGCCAAAAGTTTCTCAACCCTCAGCCATGTCATGGTCTATACTCTGAATGGTATTCTGGGCTTCTGGACCCAAAGGGGCGGGGCCTAACGAATTTAAACCCCCAATGCTATTTCAATGGGTTTAGGGGCTTCTAGGCAAAAGGGGCGTGGCCAAAAGTATCTCAACCCTCAGCCATGTCATGGTCTATACTCTGAATGGTATTCTGGGCTTCTGGACCCAAAGGGGCGGGGCCTAACGAATTTAAACCCCAATGCTATTTCAATGGGTTTAGGGGCTTCTAGGCAAAAGGGGCGTGGCCAAAAGTATCTCAACCCTCAGCCATGTCATGGTCTATACTCTTAATGGTATTCTGGGCTTCTGGACCAAAAGGGGCGGGGCCTAACGAATTTAAACCCCCAATGCTATTTCAATGGGTTTAGGGGCTTCTAGGCAAAAGGGGCGTGGCCAAAAGTATCTCAACCCTCAGCCATGTCATGGTCTATACTCTGAATGGTATTCTGGGCTTCTGGACCCAAAGGGGCGGGGCCTAACGAATTTAAACCCCCAATGCTAATTCAATGGGTTTAGGGGCTTCTAGGCAAAAGGGGCGTGGCCAAAAGTATCTCAACCCTCAGCCATTTCATGGTCTATACTCTGAATGGTATTCTGGGCTTCTGGACCAAAAGGGGCGGGGCCTAACGAATTTAAACCCCCAATGCTATTTCAATGGGTTTAGGGGCTTCTAGGCAAAAGGGGCGTGGCCAAAAGTATCTCAACCATCAGCCATGTCATGGTCTATACTCTGAATGGTATTCTGGGCTTCTGGACCCAAAGGGGCGGGGCCTAACGAATTTAAACCCCCAATGCTTTTTCAATGGGTTTAGGTGCTTCTAGGCAAAAGGGGCGTGGCCAAAAGTATCTCAACCCTCAGCCATGTCATGGTCTATACTCTGAATGGTATTCTGGGCTTCTGGACCAAAAGGGGCGGGGCCTAACGAATTTAAACCCCCAATGCTATTTCAATGGGTTTAGGGGCTTCTAGGCAAAAGGGGCGTGGCCAAAAGTATCTCAACCCTCAGCCATGTCATGGTCTATACTCTGAATGGTATTCTGGGCTTCTGGACCCAAAGGGGCGGGGCCTAACGAATTTAAACCCCCAATGCTATTTCAATGGGTTTAGGGGCTTCTAGGCAAAAGGGGCGTGGCCAAAAGTATCTCAACCCTCAACCATGTCATGGTCTATACTCTGAATGGTATTCTGGGCTTCTGGACCCAAAGGGGCGGGTCCTAACGAATTTAAACCCCCAATGCTATTTCAATGGGTTTAGGGGCTTCTAGGCAAAAGGGGCGTGGCCAAAAGTATCTCAACCCTCAGCCATGTCATGGTCTATACTCTGAATGGTATTCTGGGCTTCTGGACCCAAAGGGGCGGGGCCTAACGAATTTAAACCCCCAATGCTATTTCAATGGGTTTAGGGGCTTCTAGGCAAAAGGGGCGTGGCCAAAAGTATCTCAACCCTCAGCCATGTCATGGTCTATACTCTGAATGGTATTCTGGGCTTCTGGACCAAAAGGGGAGGGGCCTAACGAATTTAAACCCCCAATGCTATTTCAATGGGTTTAGGGGCTTCTAGGCAAAAGGGGCGTGGCCAAAAGTATTTCAACCCTCAGCCATGTCATGGTCTATACTCTGAATGGTATTCTGGGCTTCTGGACCCAAATGGGCGGGGCCTAACGAATTTAAACCCCCAATGCTATTTCAATGGGTTTAGGGGCTTCTAGGCAAAAGGGGCGTGGCCAAAAGTATCTCAACCCTCAGCCATGTCATGGTCTATACTCTGAATGGTATTCTGGGCTTCTGGACCAAAAAGGGCGGGGCCTAACGAATTTAAACCCCCAATGCTATTTCAATGGGTTTAGGGGCTTCTAGGCAAAAGGGGCGTGGCCAAAAGTATCTCAACCATCAGCCATGTCATGGTCTATACTCTGAATGGTATTCTGGGCTTCTGGACCCAAAGGGGCGGGGCCTAACGAATTTAAACCCCCAATGCTATTTCAATGGGTTTAGGGGCTTCTAGGCAAAAGGGGCGTGGCCAAAAGTATCTCAACCCTCAGCCATGTCATGGTCTATACTCTGAATGGTATTCTGGGCTTCTGGACCCAAAGGGGCGGGGCCTAACGAATTTAAACCCCCAATGCTATTTCAATGGGTTTAGGGGCTTCTAGGCAAAAGGGGCGTGGCCAAAAGTATCTCAACCCTCAGCCATGTCATGGTCTATACTCTGAATGGTATTCTGGGCTTCTGGACCCAAAGGGGCGGGGCCTAACGAATTTAAACCCCCAATTCTATTTCAATGGGTTTAGGGGCTTCTAGGCAAAAGGGGCGTGGCCAAAAGTATCTCAACCATCAGCCATGTCATGGTCTATACTCTGAATGGTATTCTGGGCTTCTGGACCCAAAGGGGCGGGGCCTAACGAATTTAAACCCCCAATGCTTTTTCAATGGGTTTAGGGGCTTCTAGGCAAAAGGGGCGTGACCAAAAGTTTCTCAACCCTCAGCCATGTCATGGTCTATACTCTGAATGGTATTCTGGGCTTCTGGACCAAAAGGGGAGGGGCCTAACGAATTTAAACCCCCAATGCTATTTCAATGGGTTTAGGGGCTTCTAGGCAAAAGGGGCGTGGCCAAAAGTTTCTCAACCCTCAGCCATGTCATGGTCTATACTCTGAATGGTATTCTGGGCTTCTGGACCCAAAGGGGCGGGGCCTAACGAATTTAAACCCCCAATGCTATTTCAATGGGTTTAGGGGCTTCTAGGCAAAAGGGGCGTGGCCAAAAGTATCTCAACCCTCAGCCATGTCATGGTCTATACTCTGAATGGTATTTTGGGCTTCTGGACCCAAAGGGGCGGGGCCTAACGAATTTAAACCCCAATGCTATTTCAATGGGTTTAGGGGCTTCTAGGCAAAAGGGGCGTGGCCAAAAGTATCTCAACCCTCAGCCATGTCATGGTCTATACTCTTAATGGTATTCTGGGCTTCTGGACCCAAAGGGGCGGGGCCTAACGAATTTAAACCCCCAATGCTATTTCAATGGGTTTAGGGGCTTCTAGGCAAAAGGGGCGTGGCCAAAAGTATCTCAACCCTCAGCCATGTCATGGTCTATACTCTGAATGGTATTCTGGGCTTCTGGACCAAAAGGGGCGGGGCCTAACGAATTTAAACCCCCAATGCTATTTCAATGGGTTTAGGGGCTTCTAGGCAAAAGGGGCGTGGCCAGAAGTTTCTCAACCCTCAGCCATGTCATGGTCTATACTCTGAATGGTATTCTGGGCTTCTGGACCCAAAGGGGCGGGGCCTAACGAATTTAAACCCCCAATGCTATTTCAATGGGTTTAGGGGCTTCTAGGCAAAAGGGGCGTGGCTAAAAGTATCTCAACCATCAGTCATGTCATGGTCTATACTCTGAATGGTATTCTGGGCTTCTGGACCCAAAGGGGCGGGGCCTAACGAATTTAAACCTCCAATGCTATTTCAATGGGTTTAGGGGCTTCTAGGCAAAAGGGGCGTGGCCAAAAGTAACTCAACCCTCAGCCATGTCATGGTCTATACTCTGAATGTTATTCTGGGCTTCTGGACCCAAAGGGGCGGGGCCTAACGAATTTAAACCCCCAATGCTATTTCAATGGGTTTAGGGGCTTCTAGGCAAAAGGGGCGTGGCCAAAAGTATCTCAACCCTCAGCCATGTCATGGTCTATACTCTGAATGGTATTCTGGGCTTCTGGACCCAAAGGGGCGGGGCCTAACGAATTTAAACCCCCAATGCTTTTTCAATGGGTTTAGGGGCTTCTAGGCAAAAGGGGCGTGACCAAAAGTTTCTCAACCCTCAGCCATGTCATGGTCTATACTCTAAATGGTATTCTGGGCTTCTGGACCCAAAGGGGCGGGGCCTAACGAATTTAAACCCCCAATTCTATTTCAATGGGTTTAGGGGCTTCTAGGCAAAAGGGGCGTGGCCAAAAGTATCTCAACCATCAGCCATGTCATGGTCTATACTCTGAATGGTATTCTGGGCTTCTGGACCCAAAGGGGCGGGGCCTAACGAATTTAAACCCCCAATGCTTTTTCAATGGGTTTAGGGGCTTCTAGGCAAAAGGGGCGTGACCAAAAGTTTCTCAACCCTCAGCCATGTCATGGTCTATACTCTGAATGGTATTCTGGGCTTCTGGACCAAAAGGGGAGGGGCCTAACGAATTTAAACCCCCAATGCTATTTCAATGGGTTTAGGGGCTTCTAGGCAAAAGGGGCGTGGCCAAAAGTTTCTCAACCCTCAGCCATGTCATGGTCTATACTCTGAATGGTATTCTGGGCTTCTGGACCCAAAGGGGCGGGGCCTAACGAATTTAAACCCCCAATGCTATTTCAATGGGTTTAGGGGCTTCTAGGCAAAAGGGGCGTGACCAAAAGTTTCTCAACCCTCAGCCATGTCATGGTCTATACTCTAAATGGTATTCTGGGCTTCTGGACCCAAAGGGGCGGGGCCTAACGAATTTAAACCCCCAATTCTATTTCAATGGGTTTAGGGGCTTCTAGGCAAAAGGGGCGTGGCCAAAAGTATCTCAACCATCAGCCATGTCATGGTCTATACTCTGAATGGTATTCTGGGCTTCTGGACCCAAAGGGGCGGGGCCTAACGAATTTAAACCCCCAATGCTTTTTCAATGGGTTTAGGGGCTTCTAGGCAAAAGGGGCGTGACCAAAAGTTTCTCAACCCTCAGCCATGTCATGGTCTATACTCTGAATGGTATTCTGGGCTTCTGGACCAAAAGGGGAGGGGCCTAACGAATTTAAACCCCCAATGCTATTTCAATGGGTTTAGGGGCTTCTAGGCAAAAGGGGCGTGGCCAAAAGTATTTCAACCCTCAGCCATGTCATGGTCTATACTCTGAATGGTATTCTGGGCTTCTGGACCCAAATGGGCGGGGCCTAACGAATTTAAACTCCCAATGCTATTTCAATGGGTTTAGGGGCTTCTAGGCAAAAGGGGCGTGGCCAAAAGTATCTCAACCCTCAGCCATGTCATGGTATATACTCTGAATGGTATTCTGGGCTTCTGGACCCAAAGGGGCGGGGCCTAACGAATTTAATCCCCCAATGCTATTTCAATGGGTTTAGGGGCTTCTAGGCAAAAGGGGCGTGGCCAAAAGTATCTCAACCCTCAGCCATGTCATGGTCTATACTCTGAATGGTATTCTGGGCTTCTGGACCCAAAGGGGCGGGGCCTAACGAATTTAAACCCCCAATGCTATTTCAATGGGTTTAGGGGCTTCTAGGCAAAAGGGGCGTGGCCAAAAGTATCTCAACCCTCAACCATGTCATGGTCTATACTCTGAATGGTATTCTGGGCTTCTGGACCCAAAGGGGCGGGTCCTAACGAATTTAAACCCCCAATGCTATTTCAATGGGTTTAGGGGCTTCTAGGCAAAAGGGGCGTGGCCAAAAGTATCTCAACCCTCAGCCATGTCATGGTCTATACTCTGAATGGTATTCTGGGCTTCTGGACCCAAAGGGGCGGGGCCTAACGAATTTAAACCCCCAATTCTATTTCAATGGGTTTAGGGGCTTCTAGGCAAAAGGGGCGTGGCCAAAAGTATCTCAACCATCAGCCATGTCATGGTCTATACTCTGAATGGTATTCTGGGCTTCTGGACCCAAAGGGGCGGGGCCTAACGAATTTAAACCCCCAATGCTTTTTCAATGGGTTTAGGGGCTTCTAGGCAAAAGGGGCGTGACCAAAAGTTTCTCAACCCTCAGCCATGTCATGGTCTATACTCTGAATGGTATTCTGGGCTTCTGGACCAAAAGGGGAGGGGCCTAACGAATTTAAACCCCCAATGCTATTTCAATGGGTTTAGGGGCTTCTAGGCAAAAGGGGCGTGGCCAAAAGTTTCTCAACCCTCAGCCATGTCATGGTCTATACTCTGAATGGTATTCTGGGCTTCTGGACCCAAAGGGGCGGGGCCTAACGAATTTAAACCCCCAATGCTATTTCAATGGGTTTAGGGGCTTCTAGGCAAAAGGGGCGTGGCCAAAAGTATCTCAACCCTCAGCCATGTCATGGTCTATACTCTGAATGGTATTCTGGGCTTCTGGACCCAAAGGGGCGGGGCCTAACGAATTTAAACCCCAATGCTATTTCAATGGGTTTAGGGGCTTCTAGGCAAAAGGGGCGTGGCCAAAAGTATCTCAACCCTCAGCCATGTCATGGTCTATACTCTTAATGGTATTCTGGGCTTCTGGACCAAAAGGGGCGGGGCCTAACGAATTTAAACCCCCAATGCTATTTCAATGGGTTTAGGGGCTTCTAGGCAAAAGGGGCGTGGCCAAAAGTATCTCAACCCTCAGCCATGTCATGGTCTATACTCTGAATGGTATTCTGGGCTTCTGGACCCAAAGGGGCGGGGCCTAACGAATTTAAACCCCCAATGCTAATTCAATGGGTTTAGGGGCTTCTAGGCAAAAGGGGCGTGGCCAAAAGTATCTCAACCCTCAGCCATTTCATGGTCTATACTCTGAATGGTATTCTGGGCTTCTGGACCAAAAGGGGCGGGGCCTAACGAATTTAAACCCCCAATGCTATTTCAATGGGTTTAGGGGCTTCTAGGCAAAAGGGGCGTGGCCAAAAGTATCTCAACCATCAGCCATGTCATGGTCTATACTCTGAATGGTATTCTGGGCTTCTGGACCCAAAGGGGCGGGGCCTAACGAATTTAAACCCCCAATGCTTTTTCAATGGGTTTAGGTGCTTCAAGGCAAAAGGGGCGTGGCCAAAAGTATCTCAACCCTCAGCCATGTCATGGTCTATACTCTGAATGGTATTCTGGGCTTCTGGACCAAAAGGGGCGGGGCCTAACGAATTTAAACCCCCAATGCTATTTCAATGGGTTTAGGGGCTTCTAGGCAAAAGGGGCGTGGCCAAAAGTATCTCAACCCTCAGCCATGTCATGGTCTATACTCTGAATGGTATTCTGGGCTTCTGGACCCAAAGGGGCGGGGCCTAACGAATTTAAACCCCCAATGCTATTTCAATGGGTTTAGGGGCTTCTAGGCAAAAGGGGCGTGGCCAAAAGTATCTCAACCCTCAACCATGTCATGGTCTATACTCTGAATGGTATTCTGGGCTTCTGGACCCAAAGGGGCGGGTCCTAACGAATTTAAACCCCCAATGCTATTTCAATGGGTTTAGGGGCTTCTAGGCAAAAGGGGCGTGGCCAAAAGTATCTCAACCCTCAGCCATGTCATGGTCTATACTCTGAATGGTATTCTGGGCTTCTGGACCCAAAGGGGCGGGGCCTAACGAATTTAAACCCCCAATGCTATTTCAATGGGTTTAGGGGCTTCTAGGCAAAAGGGGCGTGGCCAAAAGTATCTCAACCCTCAGCCATGTCATGGTCTATACTCTGAATGGTATTCTGGGCTTCTGGACCAAAAGGGGAGGGGCCTAACGAATTTAAACCCCCAATGCTATTTCAATGGGTTTAGGGGCTTCTAGGCAAAAGGGGCGTGGCCAAAAGTATTTCAACCCTCAGCCATGTCATGGTCTATACTCTGAATGGTATTCTGGGCTTCTGGACCCAAATGGGCGGGGCCTAACGAATTTAAACCCCCAATGCTATTTCAATGGGTTTAGGGGCTTCTAGGCAAAAGGGGCGTGGCCAAAAGTATCTCAACCCTCAGCCATGTCATGGTCTATACTCTGAATGGTATTCTGGGCTTCTGGACCAAAAAGGGCGGGGCCTAACGAATTTAAACCCCCAATGCTATTTCAATGGGTTTAGGGGCTTCTAGGCAAAAGGGGCGTGGCCAAAAGTATCTCAACCATCAGCCATGTCATGGTCTATACTCTGAATGGTATTCTGGGCTTCTGGACCCAAAGGGGCGGGGCCTAACGAATTTAAACCCCCAATGCTATTTCAATGGGTTTAGGGGCTTCTAGGCAAAAGGGGCGTGGCCAAAAGTATCTCAACCCTCAGCCATGTCATGGTCTATACTCTGAATGGTATTCTGGGCTTCTGGACCCAAAGGGGCGGGGCCTAACGAATTTAAACCCCCAATGCTATTTCAATGGGTTTAGGGGCTTCTAGGCAAAAGGGGCGTGGCCAAAAGTATCTCAACCCTCAGCCATGTCATGGTCTATACTCTGAATGGTATTCTGGGCTTCTGGACCCAAAGGGGCGGGGCCTAACGAATTTAAACCCCCAATTCTATTTCAATGGGTTTAGGGGCTTCTAGGCAAAAGGGGCGTGGCCAAAAGTATCTCAACCATCAGCCATGTCATGGTCTATACTCTGAATGGTATTCTGGGCTTCTGGACCCAAAGGGGCGGGGCCTAACGAATTTAAACCCCCAATGCTTTTTCAATGGGTTTAGGGGCTTCTAGGCAAAAGGGGCGTGACCAAAAGTTTCTCAACCCTCAGCCATGTCATGGTCTATACTCTGAATGGTATTCTGGGCTTCTGGACCAAAAGGGGAGGGGCCTAACGAATTTAAACCCCCAATGCTATTTCAATGGGTTTAGGGGCTTCTAGGCAAAAGGGGCGTGGCCAAAAGTTTCTCAACCCTCAGCCATGTCATGGTCTATACTCTGAATGGTATTCTGGGCTTCTGGACCCAAAGGGGCGGGGCCTAACGAATTTAAACCCCCAATGCTATTTCAATGGGTTTAGGGGCTTCTAGGCAAAAGGGGCGTGGCCAAAAGTATCTCAACCCTCAGCCATGTCATGGTCTATACTCTGAATGGTATTCTGGGCTTCTGGACCCAAAGGGGCGGGGCCTAACGAATTTAAACCCCAATGCTATTTCAATGGGTTTAGGGGCTTCTAGGCAAAAGGGGCGTGGCCAAAAGTATCTCAACCCTCAGCCATGTCATGGTCTATACTCTTAATGGTATTCTGGGCTTCTGGACCCAAAGGGGCGGGGCCTAACGAATTTAAACCCCCAATGCTATTTCAATGGGTTTAGGGGCTTCTAGGCAAAAGGGGCGTGGCCAAAAGTATCTCAACCCTCAGCCATGTCATGGTCTATACTCTGAATGGTATTCTGGGCTTCTGGACCAAAAGGGGCGGGGCCTAACGAATTTAAACCCCCAATGCTATTTCAATGGGTTTAGGGGCTTCTAGGCAAAAGGGGCGTGGCCAGAAGTTTCTCAACCCTCAGCCATGTCATGGTCTATACTCTGAATGGTATTCTGGGCTTCTGGACCCAAAGGGGCGGGGCCTAACGAATTTAAACCCCCAATGCTATTTCAATGGGTTTAGGGGCTTCTAGGCAAAAGGGGCGTGGCTAAAAGTATCTCAACCATCAGCCATGTCATGGTCTATACTCTGAATGGTATTCTGGGCTTCTGGACCCAAAGGGGCGGGGCCTAACGAATTTAAACCTCCAATGCTATTTCAATGGGTTTAGGGGCTTCTAGGCAAAAGGGGCGTGGCCAAAAGTAACTCAACCCTCAGCCATGTCATGGTCTATACTCTGAATGTTATTCTGGGCTTCTGGACCCAAAGGGGCGGGGCCTAACGAATTTAAACCCCCAATGCTATTTCAATGGGTTTAGGGGCTTCTAGGCAAAAGGGGCGTGGCCAAAAGTATCTCAACCCTCAGCCATGTCATGGTCTATACTCTGAATGGTATTCTGGGCTTCTGGACCCAAAGGGGCGGGGCCTAACGAATTTAAACCCCCAATGCTTTTTCAATGGGTTTAGGGGCTTCTAGGCAAAAGGGGCGTGACCAAAAGTTTCTCAACCCTCAGCCATGTCATGGTCTATACTCTAAATGGTATTCTGGGCTTCTGGACCCAAAGGGGCGGGGCCTAACGAATTTAAACCCCCAATTCTATTTCAATGGGTTTAGGGGCTTCTAGGCAAAAGGGGCGTGGCCAAAAGTATCTCAACCATCAGCCATGTCATGGTCTATACTCTGAATGGTATTCTGGGCTTCTGGACCCAAAGGGGCGGGGCCTAACGAATTTAAACCCCCAATGCTTTTTCAATGGGTTTAGGGGCTTCTAGGCAAAAGGGGCGTGACCAAAAGTTTCTCAACCCTCAGCCATGTCATGGTCTATACTCTGAATGGTATTCTGGGCTTCTGGACCAAAAGGGGAGGGGCCTAACGAATTTAAACCCCCAATGCTATTTCAATGGGTTTAGGGGCTTCTAGGCAAAAGGGGCGTGGCCAAAAGTTTCTCAACCCTCAGCCATGTCATGGTCTATACTCTGAATGGTATTCTGGGCTTCTGGACCCAAAGGGGCGGGGCCTAACGAATTTAAACCCCCAATGCTATTTCAATGGGTTTAGGGGCTTCTAGGCAAAAGGGGCGTGACCAAAAGTTTCTCAACCCTCAGCCATGTCATGGTCTATACTCTAAATGGTATTCTGGGCTTCTGGACCCAAAGGGGCGGGGCCTAACGAATTTAAACCCCCAATTCTATTTCAATGGGTTTAGGGGCTTCTAGGCAAAAGGGGCGTGGCCAAAAGTATCTCAACCATCAGCCATGTCATGGTCTATACTCTGAATGGTATTCTGGGCTTCTGGACCCAAAGGGGCGGGGCCTAACGAATTTAAACCCCCAATGCTTTTTCAATGGGTTTAGGGGCTTCTAGGCAAAAGGGGCGTGACCAAAAGTTTCTCAACCCTCAGCCATGTCATGGTCTATACTCTGAATGGTATTCTGGGCTTCTGGACCAAAAGGGGAGGGGCCTAACGAATTTAAACCCCCAATGCTATTTCAATGGGTTTAGGGGCTTCTAGGCAAAAGGGGCGTGGCCAAAAGTATTTCAACCCTCAGCCATGTCATGGTCTATACTCTGAATGGTATTCTGGGCTTCTGGACCCAAATGGGCGGGGCCTAACGAATTTAAACCCCCAATGCTATTTCAATGGGTTTAGGGGCTTCTAGGCAAAAGGGGCGTGGCCAAAAGTATCTCAACCCTCAGCCATGTCATGGTATATACTCTGAATGGTATTCTGGGCTTCTGGACCCAAAGGGGCGGGGCCTAACGAATTTAATCCCCCAATGCTATTTCAATGGGTTTAGGGGCTTCTAGGCAAAAGGGGCGTGGCCAAAAGTATCTCAACCCTCAGCCATGTCATGGTCTATACTCTGAATGGTATTCTGGGCTTCTGGACCCAAAGGGGCGGGGCCTAACGAATTTAAACCCCCAATGCTTTTTCAATGGGTTTAGGTGCTTCTAGGCAAAAGGGGCGTGGCCAAAAGTATCTCAACCCTCAGCCATGTCATGGTCTATACTCTGAATGGTATTCTGGGCTTCTGGACCAAAAGGGGCGGGGCCTAACGAATTTAAACCCCCAATGCTATTTCAATGGGTTTAGGGGCTTCTAGGCAAAAGGGGCGTGGCCAAAAGTATCTCAACCCTCAGCCATGTCATGGTCTATACTCTGAATGGTATTCTGGGCTTCTGGACCCAAAGGGGCGGGGCCTAACGAATTTAAACCCCCAATGCTATTTCAATGGGTTTAGGGGCTTCTAGGCAAAAGGGGCGTGGCCAAAAGTATCTCAACCCTCAACCATGTCATGGTCTATACTCTGAATGGTATTCTGGGCTTCTGGACCCAAAGGGGCGGGTCCTAACGAATTTAAACCCCCAATGCTATTTCAATGGGTTTAGGGGCTTCTAGGCAAAAGGGGCGTGGCCAAAAGTATCTCAACCCTCAGCCATGTCATGGTCTATACTCTGAATGGTATTCTGGGCTTCTGGACCCAAAGGGGCGGGGCCTAACGAATTTAAACCCCCAATGCTATTTCAATGGGTTTAGGGGCTTCTAGGCAAAAGGGGCGTGGCCAAAAGTATCTCAACCCTCAGCCATGTCATGGTCTATACTCTGAATGGTATTCTGGGCTTCTGGACCAAAAGGGGAGGGGCCTAACGAATTTAAACCCCCAATGCTATTTCAATGGGTTTAGGGGCTTCTAGGCAAAAGGGGCGTGGCCAAAAGTATTTCAACCCTCAGCCATGTCATGGTCTATACTCTGAATGGTATTCTGGGCTTCTGGACCCAAATGGGCGGGGCCTAACGAATTTAAACCCCCAATGCTATTTCAATGGGTTTAGGGGCTTCTAGGCAAAAGGGGCGTGGCCAAAAGTATCTCAACCCTCAGCCATGTCATGGTCTATACTCTGAATGGTATTCTGGGCTTCTGGACCAAAAAGGGCGGGGCCTAACGAATTTAAACCCCCAATGCTATTTCAATGGGTTTAGGGGCTTCTAGGCAAAAGGGGCGTGGCCAAAAGTATCTCAACCATCAGCCATGTCATGGTCTATACTCTGAATGGTATTCTGGGCTTCTGGACCCAAAGGGGCGGGGCCTAACGAATTTAAACCCCCAATGCTATTTCAATGGGTTTAGGGGCTTCTAGGCAAAAGGGGCGTGGCCAAAAGTATCTCAACCCTCAGCCATGTCATGGTCTATACTCTGAATGGTATTCTGGGCTTCTGGACCCAAAGGGGCGGGGCCTAACGAATTTAAACCCCCAATGCTATTTCAATGGGTTTAGGGGCTTCTAGGCAAAAGGGGCGTGGCCAAAAGTATCTCAACCCTCAGCCATGTCATGGTCTATACTCTGAATGGTATTCTGGGCTTCTGGACCCAAAGGGGCGGGGCCTAACGAATTTAAACCCCCAATTCTATTTCAATGGGTTTAGGGGCTTCTAGGCAAAAGGGGCGTGGCCAAAAGTATCTCAACCATCAGCCATGTCATGGTCTATACTCTGAATGGTATTCTGGGCTTCTGGACCCAAAGGGGCGGGGCCTAACGAATTTAAACCCCCAATGCTTTTTCAATGGGTTTAGGGGCTTCTAGGCAAAAGGGGCGTGACCAAAAGTTTCTCAACCCTCAGCCATGTCATGGTCTATACTCTGAATGGTATTCTGGGCTTCTGGACCAAAAGGGGAGGGGCCTAACGAATTTAAACCCCCAATGCTATTTCAATGGGTTTAGGGGCTTCTAGGCAAAAGGGGCGTGGCCAAAAGTTTCTCAACCCTCAGCCATGTCATGGTCTATACTCTGAATGGTATTCTGGGCTTCTGGACCCAAAGGGGCGGGGCCTAACGAATTTAAACCCCCAATGCTATTTCAATGGGTTTAGGGGCTTCTAGGCAAAAGGGGCGTGGCCAAAAGTATCTCAACCCTCAGCCATGTCATGGTCTATACTCTGAATGGTATTCTGGGCTTCTGGACCCAAAGGGGCGGGGCCTAACGAATTTAAACCCCAATGCTATTTCAATGGGTTTAGGGGCTTCTAGGCAAAAGGGGCGTGGCCAAAAGTATCTCAACCCTCAGCCATGTCATGGTCTATACTCTTAATGGTATTCTGGGCTTCTGGACCCAAAGGGGCGGGGCCTAACGAATTTAAACCCCCAATGCTATTTCAATGGGTTTAGGGGCTTCTAGGCAAAAGGGGCGTGGCCAAAAGTATCTCAACCCTCAGCCATGTCATGGTCTATACTCTGAATGGTATTCTGGGCTTCTGGACCAAAAGGGGCGGGGCCTAACGAATTTAAACCCCCAATGCTATTTCAATGGGTTTAGGGGCTTCTAGGCAAAAGGGGCGTGGCCAGAAGTTTCTCAACCCTCAGCCATGTCATGGTCTATACTCTGAATGGTATTCTGGGCTTCTGGACCCAAAGGGGCGGGGCCTAACGAATTTAAACCCCCAATGCTATTTCAATGGGTTTAGGGGCTTCTAGGCAAAAGGGGCGTGGCTAAAAGTATCTCAACCATCAGCCATGTCATGGTCTATACTCTGAATGGTATTCTGGGCTTCTGGACCCAAAGGGGCGGGGCCTAACGAATTTAAACCTCCAATGCTATTTCAATGGGTTTAGGGGCTTCTAGGCAAAAGGGGCGTGGCCAAAAGTAACTCAACCCTCAGCCATGTCATGGTCTATACTCTGAATGTTATTCTGGGCTTCTGGACCCAAAGGGGCGGGGCCTAACGAATTTAAACCCCCAATGCTATTTCAATGGGTTTAGGGGCTTCTAGGCAAAAGGGGCGTGGCCAAAAGTATCTCAACCCTCAGCCATGTCATGGTCTATACTCTGAATGGTATTCTGGGCTTCTGGACCCAAAGGGGCGGGGCCTAACGAATTTAAACCCCCAATGCTTTTTCAATGGGTTTAGGGGCTTCTAGGCAAAAGGGGCGTGACCAAAAGTTTCTCAACCCTCAGCCATGTCATGGTCTATACTCTAAATGGTATTCTGGGCTTCTGGACCCAAAGGGGCGGGGCCTAACGAATTTAAACCCCCAATTCTATTTCAATGGCGTTTAGGGGCTTCTAGGCAAAAGGGGCGTGGCCAAAAGTATCTCAACCATCAGCCATGTCATGGTCTATACTCTGAATGGTATTCTGGGCTTCTGGACCCAAAGGGGCGGGGCCTAACGAATTTAAACCCCAATGCTTTTTCAATGGGTTTAGGGGCTTCTAGGCAAAAGGGGCGTGACCAAAAGTTTCTCAACCCTCAGCCATGTCATGGTCTATACTCTGAATGGTATTCTGGGCTTCTGGACCAAAAGGGGAGGGGCCTAACGAATTTAAACCCCCAATGCTATTTCAATGGGTTTAGGGGCTTCTAGGCAAAAGGGGCGTGGCCAAAAGTTTCTCAACCCTCAGCCATGTCATGGTCTATACTCTGAATGGTATTCTGGGCTTCTGGACCCAAAGGGGCGGGGCCTAACGAATTTAAACCCCCAATGCTATTTCAATGGGTTTAGGGGCTTCTAGGCAAAAGGGGCGTGACCAAAAGTTTCTCAACCCTCAGCCATGTCATGGTCTATACTCTAAATGGTATTCTGGGCTTCTGGACCCAAAGGGGCGGGGCCTAACGAATTTAACCCCAATTCTATTTCAATGGGTTTAGGGGCTTCTAGGCAAAAGGGGCGTGGCCAAAAGTATCTCAACCATCAGCCATGTCATGGTCTATACTCTGAATGGTATTCTGGGCTTCTGGACCCAAAGGGGCGGGGCCTAACGAATTTAAACCCCCAATGCTTTTTCAATGGGTTTAGGGGCTTCTAGGCAAAAGGGGCGTGACCAAAAGTTTCTCAACCCTCAGCCATGTCATGGTCTATACTCTGAATGGTATTCTGGGCTTCCTGGACAAAAGGGGAGGGGCCTAACGAATTTAAACCCCCAATGCTATTTCAATGGGTTTAGGGGCTTCTAGGCAAAAGGGGCGTGGCCAAAAGTATTTCAACCCTCAGCCATGTCATGGTCTATACTCTGAATGGTATTCTGGGCTTCTGGACCCAAATGGGCGGGCCTAACGAATTTAAACCCCCAATGCTATTTCAATGGGTTTAGGGGCTTCTAGGCAAAAGGGGCGTGGCCCAAAAGTATCTCAACCCTCAGCCATGTCATGGTCTATACTCTGAATGGTATTCTGGGCTTCTGGACCCAAAGGGGCGGGGCCTAACGAATTTAATCCCCAATGCTATTTCAATGGGTTTAGGGGCTTCTAGGCAAAAGGGGCGTGGCCAAAAGTATCTCAACCCTCAGCCATGTCATGGTCTATACTCTGAATGGTATTCTGGGCTTCTGGACCCAAAGGGGCGGGGCCTAACGAATTTAAACCCCCAATTCTATTTCAATGGGTTTAGGGGCTTCTAGGCAAAAGGGGCGTGGCCAAAAGTATCTCAACCATCAGCCATGTCATGGTCTATACTCTGAATGGTATTCTGGGCTTCTGGACCCAAAGGGGCGGGGCCTAACGAATTTAAACCCCCAATGCTTTTTCAATGGGTTTAGGGGCTTCTAGGCAAAAGGGGCGTGACCAAAAGTTTCTCAACCCTCAGCCATGTCATGGTCTATACTCTGAATGGTATTCTGGGCTTCTGGACCAAAAGGGGAGGGGCCTAACGAATTTAAACCCCCAATGCTATTTCAATGGGTTTAGGGGCTTCTAGGCAAAAGGGGCGTGGCCAAAAGTTTCTCAACCCTCAGCCATGTCATGGTCTATACTCTGAATGGTATTCTGGGCTTCTGGACCCAAAGGGGCGGGGCCTAACGAATTTAAACCCCCAATGCTATTTCAATGGGTTTAGGGCTTCTAGGCAAAAGGGGCGTGGCCAAAAGTATCTCAACACCCTCAGCCATGTCATGGTCTATACTCTGAATGGTATTCTGGGCTTCTGAAACCCAAAGGGGCGGGGCCTAACGAATTTAAACCCCAATGCTATTTCAATGGGTTTAGGGGCTTCTAGGCAAAAGGGGCGTGGCCAAAAGTATCTCAACCCTCAGCCATGTCATGGTCTATACTCTTAATGGTATTCTGGGCTTCTGGACCCAAAGGGGCGGGGCCTAACGAATTTAAACCCCCAATGCTATTTCAATGGGTTTAGGGGCTTCTAGGCAAAAGGGCGTGGCCAAAAGTATCTCAACCCTCAGCCATGTCATGGTCTATACTCTGAATGGTATTCTGGGCTTCTGGACCAAAAGGGGCGGGGCCTAACGAATTTAACCCCCAATGCTATTTCAATGGGTTTAGGGGCTTCTAGGCCAAAGGGGCGTGGCCAGAAGTTTCTCAACCCTCAGCCATGTCATGGTCTATACTCTGAATGGTATTCTGGGCTTCTGGACCCAAAGGGGCGGGGCCTAACGAATTTAAACCCCCAATGCTATTTCAATGGGTTTAGGGGCTTCTAGGCAAAAGGGGCGTGGCTAAAAGTATCTCAACCATCAGCCATGTCATGGTCTATACTCTGAATGGTATTCTGGGCTTCTGGACCCAAAGGGGCGGGGCCTAACGAATTTAAACCTCCAATGCTATTTCAATGGGTTTAGGGGCTTCTAGGCAAAAGGGGCGTGGCCAAAAGTAACTCAACCCTCAGCCATGTCATGGTCTATACTCTGAATGTTATTCTGGGCTTCTGGACCCAAAGGGGCGGGGGCCTAACGAATTTAAACCCCCAATGCTTTTTCAATGGGTTTAGGGGCTTCTAGGCAAAAGGGGCGTGACCAAAAGTTTCTCAACCCTCAGCCATGTCATGGTCTATACTCTAAATGGTATTCTGGGCTTCTGGACCCAAAGGGGCGGGGCCTAACGAATTTAAACCCCCAATTCTATTTCAATGGGTTTAGGGGCTTCTAGGCAAAAGGGGCGTGGCCAAAAGTATCTCAACCATCAGCCATGTCATGGTCTATACTCTGAATGGTATTCTGGGCTTCTGGACCCAAAGGGGCGGGGCCTAACGAATTTAAACCCCCAATGCTTTTTCAATGGGTTTAGGGGCTTCTAGGCAAAAGGGGCGTGACCAAAAGTTTCTCAACCCTCAGCCATGTCATGGTCTATACTCTGAATGGTATTCTGGGCTTCTGGACCAAAAGGGGAGGGGCCTAACGAATTTAAACCCCCAATGCTATTTCAATGGGTTTAGGGGCTTCTAGGCAAAAGGGGCGTGGCCAAAAGTTTCTCAACCCTCAGCCATGTCATGGTCTATACTCTGAATGGTATTCTGGGCTTCTGGACCCAAAGGGGCGGGGCCTAACGAATTTAAACCCCCAATGCTATTTCAATGGGTTTAGGGGCTTCTAGGCAAAAGGGGCGTGGCCAAAAGTATCTCAACCCTCAGCCATGTCATGGTCTATACTCTGAATGGTATTCTGGGCTTCTGGACCCAAAGGGCGGGGCCTAACGAATTTAAACCCCAATGCTATTTCAATGGGTTTAGGGGCTTCTAGGCAAAAGGGGCGTGGCCAAAAGTATCTCAACCCTCAGCCATGTCATGGTCTATACTCTTAATGGTATTCTGGGCTTCTGGACCCAAAGGGGCGGGGCCTAACGAATTTAAACCCCAATGCTATTTCAATGGGTTTAGGGGCTTCTAGGCAAAAGGGGCGTGGCCAAAAGTATCTCAACCCTCAGCCATGTCATGGTCTATACTCTGAATGGTATTCTGGGCTTCTGGACCAAAAGGGGCGGGGCCTAACGAATTTAAACCCCCAATGCTATTTCAATGGGTTTAGGGGCTTCTAGGCAAAAGGGGCGTGGCCAGAAGTTTCTCAACCCTCAGCCATGTCATGGTCTATACTCTGAATGGTATTCTGGGCTTCTGGACCCAAAGGGGCGGGGCCTAACGAATTTAAACCCCCAATGCTATTTCAATGGGTTTAGGGGCTTCTAGGCAAAAGGGGCGTGGCCAAAAGTATCTCAACCCTCAGCCATGTCATGGTCTATACTCTGAATGGTATTCTGAGCTTCTGGACCCAAAGGGGCGGGCCTAACGAATTTAAACCCCCAATGCTATTTCAATGGGTTTTGGGGCTTCTAGGCAAAAGGGGCGTGGCCAAAAGTATCTCAACCCTCAGCCATGTCATGGTCTATACTCTGAATGGTATTCTGGGCTTCTGGACAAAAAGGGCGGGGCCTAACGAATTTAAACCCCCAATGCTATTTCAATGGGTTTAGGGGCTTCTAGGCAAAAGGGGCGTGGCCAGAAGTTTCTCAACCCTCAGCCATGTCATGGTCTATACTCTGAATGGTATTCTGGGCTTCTGGACCCAAAGGGGCGGGGCCTAACGAATTTAAACCCCCAATGCTATTTCAATGGGTTTAGGGGCTTCTAGGCAAAAGGGGCGTGGCCAAAAAGTATCTCAACCCTCAGCCATGTCATGGTCTATACTCTGAATGGTATTCTGAGCTTCTGGACCCAAAGGGGCGGGCCTAACGAATTTAAACCCCAATGCTATTTCAATGGGTTTTGGGGCTTCTAGGCAAAAGGGGCGTGGCCAAAAGTATCTCAACCCTCAGCCATGTCATGGTCTATACTCTGAATGGTATTCTGGGCTTCTGGACAAAAAGGGGCGGGGCCTAACGAATTTAAACCCCCAATGCTATTTCAATGGGTTTAGGGGCTTCTAGGCAAAAGGGGCGTGGCCAAAAGTATCTCAACCCTCAGCCATGTCATGGTCTATACTCTGAATGGTATTCTGGGCTTCTGGACCAAAAGGGGCGGGGCCTAACGAATTTAAACCCCCAATGCTATTTCAATGGGTTTAGGGGCTTCTAGGCAAAAGGGGCGTGGCTAAAAGTATCTCAACCATCAGCCATGTCATGGTCTATACTCTGAATGGTATTCTGGGCTTCTGGACCCAAAGGGGCGGGGCCTAACGAATTTAAACCCCCAATGCTATTTCAATGGGTTTAGGGGCTTCTAGGCAAAAGGGGCGTGGCCAAAAGTAACTCAACCCTCAGCCATGTCATGGTCTATACTCTGAATGGTATTCTGGGCTTCTGGACCCAAAGGGGCGGGGCCTAACGAATTTAAACCCCCAATGCTATTTCAATGGGTTTAGGGGCTTCTAGGCAAAAGGGGCGTGGCTAAAAGTATCTCAACCCTCAGCCATGTCATGGTCTATATTCTGAATGGTATTCTGGGCTTCTGGACCCAAAGGGGCGGGGCCTAACGAATTTAAACCCCCAATGCTTTTTCAATGGGTTTAGGGGCTTCTAGGCAAAAGGGGTGTGACCAAAAGTTTCTCAACCCTCAGCCATGTCATGGTCTATACTCTGAATGGTATTCTGGGCTTCTGGACAAAAGGGGAGGGGCCTAACGAATTTAAACCCCCAATGCTATTTCAATGGGTTTAGGGGCTTCTAGGCAAAAGGGGCGTGGCCAAAAGTTTCTCAACCCTCAGCCATGTCATGGTCTATACTCTGAATGGTATTCTGGGCTTCTGGACCCAAAGGGGCGGGGCCTAACGAATTTAAACCCCCAATGCTAATTCAATGGGTTTAGGGGCTTCTAGGCAAAAGGGGCGTGGCCAAAAGTATCTCAACCCTCAGCCATGTCATGGTCTATACTCTGAATGGTATTCTGAGCTTCTGGACCCAAAGGGGCGGGGCCTAACGAATTTAAACCCCCAATGCTATTTCAATGGGTTTAGGGGCTTCTAGGCAAAAGGGGCGTGGCCAAAAGTATCTCAACCCTCAGCCATGTCATGGTCTATACTCTGAATGGTATTCTGGGCTTCTGGACCAAAAGGGGCGGGGCCTAACGAATTTAAACCCCCAATGCTTTTCAATGGGTTTAGGGGCTTCTAGGCAAAAGGGGCGTGACCAAAAGTTTCTCAACCCTCAGCCATGTCATGGTCTATACTCTGAATGGTATTCTGGGCTTCTGGACCCAAAGGGGCGGGGCCTAACGAATTTAAACCTCCAATGCTATTTCAATGGGTTTAGGGGCTTCTAGGCAAAAGGGGCGTGGCCAAAAGTAACTCAACCCTCAGCCATGTCATGGTCTATACTCTGAATGTTATTCTGGGCTTCTGGACCCAAAGGGGCGGGGCCTAACGAATTTAAACCCCCAATGCTATTTCAATGGGTTTAGGGGCTTCTAGGCAAAAGGGGCGTGGCCAAAAGTATCTCAACCCTCAGCCATGTCATGGTCTATACTCTGAATGGTATTCTGGGCTTCTGGACCCAAAGGGGCGGGGCCTAACGAATTTAAACCCCCAATGCTATTTCAATGGGTTTAGGGGCTTCTAGGCAAAAGGGGCGTGGCCAAAAGTATCTCAACCCTCAGCCATGTCATGGTCTATATTCTGAATGGTATTCTGGGCTTCTGGACCCAAAGGGGCGGGGCCTAACGAATTTAAACCCCCAATGCTTTTTCAATGGGTTTAGGGGCTTCTAGGCAAAAGGGGTGTGACCAAAAGTTTCTCAACCCTCAGCCATGTCATGGTCTATACTCTGAATGGTATTCTGGGCTTCTGGACAAAAAGGGGAGGGGCCTAACGAATTTAAACCCCCAATGCTATTTCAATGGGTTTAGGGGCTTCTAGGCAAAAGGGGGCGTGGCCAAAAGTTTCTCAACCCTCAGCCATGTCATGGTCTATACTCTGAATGGTATTCTGGGCTTCTGGACCCAAAGGGGCGGGGCCTAACGAATTTAAACCCCCAATGCTAATTCAATGGGTTTAGGGGCTTCTAGGCAAAAGGGGCGTGGCCAAAAGTATCTCAACCCTCAGCCATGTCATGGTCTATACTCTGAATGGTATTCTGAGCTTCTGGACCCAAAGGGGCGGGGCCTAACGAATTTAAACCCCCAATGCTATTTCAATGGGTTTAGGGGCTTCTAGGCAAAAGGGGCGTGGCCAAAAGTATCTCAACCCTCAGCCATGTCATGGTCTATACTCTGAATGGTATTCTGGGCTTCTGGACCAAAAGGGGCGGGGCCTAACGAATTTAAACCCCCAATGCTATTTCAATGGGTTTAGGGGCTTCTAGGCAAAAGGGGCGTGGTCAAAAGTATCTCAAACCTCAGCCATGTGATGGTCTATACTCTGAATGGTATTA